>NC_043972.1:12326859-12581859 GCF_902148855.1 Sphaeramia orbicularis
CCGACCGGCAGCAGGTGAAGGAGTGAAAGAGGAGGTGAAGGATGTGAACGAGGCTTTGACGACTATTTGTCTGTTTAGGTTTGACTGTTTTAGATTGAATGAGAGAAGGAAGGGAATTCTATTATTTATTTTCTACATTTTATTTAAATAATTTAAATGTTTGATCATGGAAATGAACATTTTATTATGAACATAAAAATAAAATATAGAAGTGAAGCCTCTGAAAAAGAAAATAACTTAAATATGTAAAGCTGTAAATTATTACATTTATCATTGATTTAATGTGTTCTGATCAAATGACACATGATAGAATCTGAATGTGTCTAAATTAAGTCTGGTTTATTTACAGTCATTTTATTTCATTCTGCAATTATTGGGATCATTGTTCAGACTAAAAGGCTTTAACTGACTCATTTGGCTGTTTATTTTATATACATATACATACATGTGTATATATATAGATATATAGATATAGATATATAACACAAAATATATATACATACATACATATTATGTATACATATATATATCTGTATTCAGATTATTATTTGGACTCAAACCACACTTATATTATTCTTAATATTTAATTGGACGTGGTGGTTCTTCTGCATCTGCAGTGAATTTAACTGAACAGATACTTTTTATTCTCAGTGGTTTTCAGTCGCTTTGTTCACTCAAACCCACTGAATAATAAACGAACCCTTTGGGCTGAAACAAGAGGAGATTTGAATCCAAAAAAAAGGATTACACCCACTGTCCTTATGGACGAGAGATGGAACAAAGAGGACCAGGATGGACATGTCTGTATTTAAACCAGATTAAACCGGTCCAATCTACTGTAAACGTCTGTATTTAAACCAGATTAAACCGGTCCAATCTACTGTAAACGTCTGTATTTAAACCAGATTAAACGGTCCAATCTACTGTAAACGTCTGTATTTAAACCAGATTAAACCGGTCCAATCTACTGTAAACGTCTGTATTTAAACCAAATTAAACCAGATTAAACCGGTCCAATCTACTGTAAACGTCTGTATTTAAACCAAATTAAACCAGATTAAACCAGATTAAACCGGTCCAATCTACTGTAAATGTCTGTATTTAAACCAAATTAAACCAGATTAAACCGGTCCAATCTACTGTAAATGTCTGTATTTAAACCAAATTAAACCAGATTAAACCAGATAAACCGGTCCAATCTACTGTAAATGTCTGTATTTAAACCAAATTAAACCAGATTAAACCAGATTAAACCGGTCCAATCTACTGTAAATGTCTGTATTTAAACCAAATTAAACCAGATTAAACCGGTCCAATCTACTGTAAATGTCTGTATTTAAACCAAATTAAACCGGTTTAACGGTCACTCCTTCTCTCCGTCAGACATGAACATTGGATTCTGTGCGTTTATCCTGTTGGTGACGATGACCAGTGGGAGGAGTCTGTCGTCACAGTCAGCGGTCGTCCAGTCACAGAGAGCCGAGGCCCTGGCATCCAACAGCCTGACCCCACCCTCGCCCAACCACACCACCAGGCCCGCTCAGTGTCCCCCCCAGGACAGATGGACCACTATAACCACGTCCAGCAGGAGGGGGACACCCAGGACAGTGTGAACCAGCTCCTGGCCCGCCTCATGTCCAGGAAAGGTTAGAGGATGGGGACAGGGGAGGACAGGGAGGGTGGAGGAGGGGGAGGGACTGGGGAGTGGAGATGAGTGGAGGACAGGGAGGATGGAGGAGGGGGAGGGACGGGGAGGAGGTGGAGGAGGGTTGAGGACAGGGGAGGTGGAGGAGAGTGGAGGACAGGGAGGGTGGAGGAGAGTGGAGGACAGGGGAGGGAGGGGAGGGACGGGGGAGGTGGAGGAGAGTGGAGCAGGGGGAGGGACAGGGGAGGTGGAGGAGAGTGGAGGACAGGGAGGGTGGAGGAGAATGGAGGACAGGGGAGGGATGGGAGGGACGGGGGAGGTGGAGGAGAGTGGAGGGGGGGGGGACAGGGGAGGTGGAGGAGAGTGGAGGACAGAGAAGGTGGAGGATAGTGGAGGAGGGGAGGGACAGGGGGGGTGGAGGAGGGTGGAGGACAGGGAGGGTGGAGGAGGGTGGAGGACAGGGAGGGTGGAGGAGAGTGGAGGAGGGGGAGAGACGGGAGAGGCGGAGGAGAGTGGAGGACAGGGAGAGATGGGGGAGGTGGAGGAGGGTGGAGGACAGGGAGGGACAAGGGAGGTGGAGGAGGGTAGAGGACAGGGAGGGTGGAGGAGGGGGAGGGACGGTGGAGGTGGAGGAGAGTGGAGGACATTGAGAGACAGAATGTGGAGGAGGGTGGAGGACGGGGAGGGACGGGGGAGGTGGAGGAGGGTGGAGGAAGGGGAGGGACAGGGGAAGTGGAGGACAGGGGAAGTGGAGGAGAGTGGAGGACGGGGAGGGACAGGGAGGTGGAGGACAGGAAGAGATGGTGGAGGTGGAGGAGGGTGGAGGTCTTTGGTTCCTCCTGGATGTTGTTCCATCTGTAATCTTCTGTCACTGACACTGAACCGTCACCTCTGTCTCCTCCTCCCTCTTTCTCCTCCTCCTGCGGTCCATTTATTGTCCTCTGTCTTCTGTCCCACTCAGGTGTCCCGTCCCAGACCAGGTCTTCCTTGTCCATCAGGTCCGCTGGTCCTGGTCTGGGTCCAGGTCACCGGATAAAGGACCGGGACTACCTGGGCTGGATGGACTTTGGACGTCGCAGCGCAGTGGAGTAGTACTCCTCCTGAAGACAGCACCTCCTCTGTCCTAAAGTCCACAGACATCAGTCCGTCTCACGCTGCACTGAACCCTGGACGGACTGGACCCAAACCCGGACCTGAACCGGTCCAGAACACACAGGGACCAGGACCACCTTCATCCAGTCGTTTCCTTTGGCTTTATTTGTTCAGAAGAATTTTCAGAAATGTATGAAAATAAAAAAAACAATAAAATCAATTGTCAAAGCCTGTTCGTGTCAACGTGTCCACCAGCGTGTATGTCCACCAGTGTCTGTGTGTCCACCAGCGTGTATGTCCACTAGTGTCTGTGAAGATGGTCCATGTGGGATCTAAGATGGTTCAGGTTCTCAGACAGGGATTAGACTCAGTTCCAGGATCCAACACTTACCTGGGTTTAGTTCAAGTCCTGGTCTTGGATCCAACACTTACCTGGGTTTAGTTCTAGTCCTGGTCTTGATTTGATTCATGTTTCAAAGTGGATTCAGTGTCTTTGGTTCCATATGTTTGTCCACCTGCAGACGGACGTCCAAGTCCACTTACAGTCCAGCAAATGGACAACAGGACAGAGACATCCAAGTCCAGCTGGGGTCCTAGAGGAACCCTGGATGAGGAACCCTGGGCCGTCGGTGTTGGAACCGGTGCAGATCCAGAGCCTCGTGTTAATTTTCACTTTAAAGCTGTGGAGACTTCGGTCCCCAGTTTATCCTCAGATATGTGGGGTGGAGTTGAGCTTCGCCTCCCTTCAGCCGGTTCAGTGTCATGTTTGTTTCATCCATATAATATCATATGGATGCCCGTTGGCGCGAACCTCCGCCTCCCACAATGCAAAAAGTAGAACGTCAGCTTTAATCAGTGTTTATTTGGTTTATATTCATCCATTGGCTTCGTCCACAAAATCACATAATTTTAAATCAGTAAAATCATCCTGAAGTGACGCAGTCCCTTCCCATCATACCCGTCATTTGTCATGCTGTCCTTCCTGTCATACCGTCGTTCCTGTCGTACCTGTCATACCCATCATACCCGTCGTACCCATTGTTCCTGTCATACCCATCGTACCCATCATTCCTGTCGTACCCACATTAGTGTTTTGTTTACAGATCCAGAATCAACCGCTACATCTCAAACAACAACAAAGCAGGAAGAACCTGATGAAATAAGTGCAGTTTTCATTTAAAACACATCACCTTCATCATGTGACCCCCCCCACTCCCCATGCCGTTAACAGGACAGTAGGTTACCCATAATTCCACACACGTGGCCTCGGCTCTGGACAAACTTAAAGACCTGGACACAACATTAAGTGCATTTAAAGTCAGACCTAAAGTCACTGCCCATGTGTTTGAGTTTATTTGGCACTAAACGTCTAATGGCCGATGGCGTCCGAACCCTGGTCACATGGTTCCATCTGGACCGAACCACCACCGCTTCCATGTGCTAGAGGCCTCATTCACAGAGTGTTCGAGGCTTCAGGGAAAAATAAAAACACACAAAAACATCTCTTAAATAATGTCTGGAAAACAGGAACACGTGACGTGATGGCGGCGGTGTGAATGATCTAGGCCAATGGGTAGAGCTTAGCATCGGCGGCGTCTTGGCTGTGACCTGAACCAGGTCGGCGATGCCGTTCCGACGTTCCACACCTGGATCTGGGGATTTGGGTTCTTATTGCTTGTTGACAGTTTGATAAATGTTTCCAGACAAATACATTTAACGTCAGACATATGTTCCTGTTCTTATTTTGAGCCGACCTTTGATCCTTGACCCCTGTGCAGCTCAGGCTCATTTGTTCATCATCTGGTTCTGATTTCAACATGATCATCAAACACACGCATACGTGGACGACATTTAAAGAAGCATCAGGATCATATTCACATGGAAAGGTCTTTAGCTCTGCTCAGGGGACGTTCCATTCAAAGCCACAGAACACTGGGTTCTAAATGCTACAGACCACGCCCACTGTTCAGGACAGTGTTTGGTCAAAGTAAAGACGCTAACGCACTGGTCCAGGACTCCGCTCTCTGGGTCCACGCTCCATAGTTTAGTCCCACCTGGGTTTTTGGATGAAGGTTGTTTTTTTGAATCTCATCACAACAAAGTGTGTTAAACTAAAAGTCCAAAGGTCCATATATAAAGTCCATGCATATATATATATATATATATATGTATGTGGTGTGTGTGTGTGTGTGTGTATATGTGTGTTAGAAGGTCAAGGAAGTCACACACCGGTGTGTGTGTGTATGTGTGTGTCTGTCTATGTGTCTTTTGTGTGTCTTATCTGTCTTTTGTGTGTCTTCTATGTGTGTTTTGCATGTCTACTGTGTCTTTGTGTCTTTTGTGTGTTTTTGTGTCTTCTGTTTGTCTCTTGTGTGTCTTCCGTGTGTATTTGTGTGTTTTTGTGTCTTCTATTTGTCTGTTGTGTGTCTTCCATGTGTTTCTTGTGTGTCTCTTGAGTGTCTCTTAAGTGTCTTCTGTGTGTCTTCCGTGTGTCTCTTGTGTGTCCTCTGCATGTCACTGGAAGCGTCCCATGGCCTCGGCGGCCTTCACCCTCACCACAGGATCCGGGTCCTGCAGCAGCGTCACCAGACCTGAAGCAGAACACGGAAAACCAAAGTCAAAGCCGGTGAAGGTTTAACAGGAAAAAAACACAGGAGGAAACAGACGCCGTGACCTTTGACCTTTAGTGATGGCGCCCATGTTGAGGTGGGACAGATGCTCCTCCTGCAGGTTCCCCAGTAGAAACCCTGAACACAGGACACACATTAGAACAGCTGACGTTCTACACCGACTTCAGTTCATGATCCTGAGTCGACCTGAGGATGAAGCGTCAACACATGAAGAGCAGGTTCCTGAAGGTCGAAGAATGTCAGTGTCAACACCAACACAGCAGGGAACAAAGCAGGGAACAAAGCAGGGAACAAAGCAGGGAACAGAGCAGGGAACAAAACAGGGAACACAGCAGGGAACAAAGCAGGGAACACAGCGAAGAACAAACCAGGGAACAAAGCAGGAAATCAAGTGGGAAACAAAGCAGGGAACAAAGCAGGGAACACAGCGGGGAACACAGCATTGAACAAAGCAGGGAACAAAGCAGGAAACACAGCGGGGAACAAAGTAGGGAACAAAGCAGGGACCACAGCAGGGAACAAAGTAGGGAACAAAGCAGGGAACAAAGTAGGGAACAAAGCAGGGAACACAACGGGAACAAAGTAGGGAAAAAGCAGGAACACAACGGGAACAAAGTAGGGAACAAAGCAGGAAACAAAGCAGGGAAAAACAGGGAACAGAGCAGGGAACAAAACAGGGAACACAGCAGGGAACAAAGCAGGGAACACAGCGAAGAACAAACCAGGGAACAAAGCAGGAAATCAAGTGGGAAACAAAGCAGGGAACAAAGCAGGGAACACAGCGGGGAACACAGCATTGAACAAAGCAGGGAACAAAGCAGGAAACACAGCGGGGAACAAAGTAGGGAACAAAGCAGGGACCACAGCAGGGAACAAAGTAGGGAACAAAGCAGGGAACAAAGTAGGGAACAAAGCAGGGAACTCAACGGGGAACAAAGTAGGGAACAAAGCAGGAAACACAACGGGGAACAAAGTAGGGAACAAAGCAGGAAACAAAGCAGGGAAAAAAGCAAGGAACAAACCAGGAAACAAAGCAGGGAACAAAGTAAGGAACAAACCAGGAAACAAAGCAGGGAACAAAGTAAGGAACAAAGCAAGGAACAAAGCAGGGAACAAAGCAGGGAACAAAGCGGGAAACCAAGTGGGAAACAAAGCAGGGAACCAGTGAAAACACATAGATGACAGACATCAAACCTCAGCAGATGAGGAAGAAGGATTTGGACCAATCCAGTCAAAACAACCAGAACATCTACAATAAACTGAACAGATCATGAATATGAACAGAGAAGTGGATCAGATGGTTCTACAGGGGTGGACAAGAACGGAACTAAAACATATGAACACCAACAAAACTAGAACCTATGACACCAATGGAACTAGAACCTATGGACACCAACAGAACTAGAACCTATGAACACCAATGGAACTAGAACTTATGAACACCAATTGAAATAGAACCTATGGACACCAATGGAACTAGAACCTATGAACACCAACGGAACTAGAACCTGTGAACACCAACGGAACTAAAGCCTATGAACACCTATGGAACTAGAACCTATGAACACCAATGGAACTAGAACCTATGAACACCCCTATGAACACCAACGGAACTAGAACCTACGGACACCAATGGAACTAGAACACCAACAGAACTCGTACCTATAAACACGAATGGAACTCGTGCCTATAAACATGAATGGAACTCGTGCCTATAAACATGAATGGAACTCGTACCTATAAACATGAATGGAACTCGTACCTATAAACATGGCGGCTCCTGCTCGGACTTCGGCCCAGGTGCTTTGAAGAACTGGATTACTGAGATGTGGTAGAAGTTTAACATGCTGGGGAAGTCCTGGATCTGCAAACGGAGCCACTGTTATGTTCTGAGGAGTTCAACAAACCTTCTGAAGAGTGTTAAGATCTAGATCTCACAGACATCAGCATTTACGGCTCTAATCTAACATATTAGATCACCCTCTCACCAGGTACTTGGTCAGATCGTTGATGAACTCTCCGTAGTGCAGGTTCCTGTCATCGTGAAGGTGGTTCTGAAACATGGCTGTGATCTGGTCCGACCCAACAACAGGAGCGCACACACGCATCGCATATTTACATGCCTGAAGTGGAACATACATGTGAATATACAGGACACGCTGCGCCTGTTCTACCCTTAAATTCCAAACCAGGCCCTACCTTCACCACCTGAGGGTTTGGGTCAACCAGGTGCAGTAATAGACTAACAAGAACATTGTGGATCTGGTCTTTGAAGACTGGTTCTCCAGACCCAAACTTGGACAGGTTCCCCATCAGGTGAATGGAAGCACAACGGATCTCATCGTTCTCCTGGAGAATGTAAAACCACGACAGAACATCAGCGTCAGACACATCTGCACATTATCAACATTAACATGTAATATGTACAAATACAAGAACACTAACGCTTTCCAAGAAAGGTTTGATCTTCATGAAAATGTAGACGACCAGTAAGTGGACGTTCTTCTTGTCCAGGTAGAGGAGAACTTTAGACAGACCTGACATGGCCTCCAGAGTGATGAGTTTACCTGCAGGAAAATTAGTCCAACAGGGTTCAATCAGGATGTCACGTCTGTACCAGAGTTTATCAAAGGTCTTCAGACCAAAAGTCTGCTTTCTCTTCAAACTTATGAACTATATGTAACTGATAAAACACCATCTGACAGTGAGGTTTTTTTTCTTTTCTTTTGTCTTTTCCATCATTGTAATGTGGTTAGATGTTGGGCTGTGTAATCAGGTCAACTTTTCTAGACTCTTCCGGACCTTCCTCTTTCTGTTTCATTAATACATTTATTTCCTGTGTCCTGTCACTGCTCAATATTTTCTTCTGTCATTTGACGACCCAATAAAAACAATGGTGCGATTCCTGTTTGGTCCAGACCATATGTTTGGGAACCTCTGGTCCTACCTGGATCATCCTTTTCCTCCATGCCAGAGCTCATGGCCGCCAGCAGCTCCTTGGCATATTTATTGACCTGTTGGCACAGGAGGTTATGGTTATTGAGGGGAGGGGTCTGAGGACATCGAAGGACTCGGTTTGTCTTTTATGTGCCTGTACCTTTTCGGGGGAACCCTCGGCAATGTTTCCCAGACCTCGGACAGCCAACATCCGGACAGAACAGCAGGGGTCGGAGATCCTCTCCATCATGTTGTTCATCAACACATCGATCAACAGCAGCTCCGTCACCACGTGATGGTTCAACAGCTGCAAGAACATGGAACATTAACTGAAACCCAATGAACACGGATCCAGATCAGATGGATCAGTGAAACAAGAAGCTCCAACAACACACAACCCTGAGGAACATAAACATCACCTCAGAAAAAAAAGCAGTGACAGTGATTCTCTGACATTCGTAGATGTTGTTTAAGGACGGACAGAGACACTCGACGATAGCAGGTAACCTCGGACCAGCATGCTTAGCGACTGCCCTGTAGACGACACAACAAACTTCACACATGATGCATTCACTGACTGCACAGATCAACACTATTAGAGTTCTTAGTTACACACACTTTTACCATGGTTTGTCATGACCCTGAACATCTCACCGTGCCAGTAGTGTGACTCCACTGATGTGGCTGTTTGGTTCCCTCATTGCCTCCCAGGCCTCGTTCTTCATCCAACCTCTTCATCACTTCGTCCAACTGGGCCAGAGCCAATAGGATCCTCAGAGCGTCAGCCGCCACCCTGGAGGCAAAGTCCATGAGAAGACAAAGCTTCAGACGTGGAGGACGCCGTGGGATGTCACATTTATCAAAGGTATCAGTCGGACCCGTAGACGACCGCCTAACAACATCCAGACGTATGTGCAGAAAAGTGCAGATTCCAGAGGAGCTCTGGAGCCACTGCCAGCAAGACATGAGGGACACCAAGCAGGTGTCTGAAGGTCGACCAACCGTGTCCAAGTAGTCGGTTTAGTGACCGTCTGGAGACCACATCTGTCAGTATTGTCAGTGTCTGTGCAGAAGCTAACAAACGATGAAGCAGCTTCAGATAAAAAGGTTACTGAAATCAGTACGAGCTGGGAAGCACCTGAAACAGATGACTCTTCTGGTTCCAAAATAAAACAGGAAGCACACCAGCAAACAAAATAGAACAGGAAGTACACCAGTAAACAAAACAAAATAAAAAGTACACCAGTAAACAAAATAAAAAGGAAGTACACCAGTAAACAAAATAGAACAGGAAGTACACCAGTAAACAAATAAAAAAGGACGTACACCAGTAAACAAACAAAAAAGGAAGTACACCAGTAAACAAACAAACAGGAAGTACACTAGTAAACAAAATAAAATTGGGTGAAAAAAACTAAATCTTCTGGTTCCCACTTCTCCACCTTCCTGTTCGAGTAAAACATGTATGCTTGAGAAAGTATTCCACATGTATGTGAATGCAGTTCATATGTGTGTGTGTGTGAGTTTCATATATGTGTGTGTTTGTGTGTTTCATATGTGTATATTAGTGATGGGAAGATTATCCAATACATATCGGTACGTATGGAAATGTGTAGGTATGTATCGGTACGTATCGGTACGCTGACATGCACATGTCCGATCCCAGTGCACCGGTAGAGAAGCTGTGAGTTAATGAAAGTTTGGAATAATATTGTGATGTATTGGTTATTGAAGTTTGTATGGATAAAATTGGATCCATTCAATTAATATATGTTTAGCTCCATTTTAAAGTATTACTGTTATTTGAGTAAAGTTTTTTCTTTTCTTCAGGACCCATGTTAACGAGTGCCATGGATTCGTGGATGGTACACTGTACACTAAAAGTATAAGCGCCACCCATGCACTGGGCACATGCTCCGCCCATGCTCCGTCCCTTAATCTTGTCTGTGTGTATGTGATGTGACAGACATAGAAGAGGGTGACCACATGTGGTTTGTAAACGTGTACTTTTACTAGATCAGCTCTACTGAATATGCAGTACATACCACAGATACTTCCTTTAAACAGTCACATACATATCTCACAGTATATCCCATAATCCCCTGCACAGGTTGTTCTCTAAAGTGGACAGAACCCTTTTTTCTGTTTTACCTACATTACAAATTAATACATTACAAATGGATTCAGTGAAGGAGGAAGAAGTTGAGTAGAAACGAGAACTGACTGTGGAACCCGAAGTCCTACGTTTGTCCCTGACTGTATGAGACAGGTGTCCCAGATACTCACCCTGCTACGTGGACAGACGCAGACGGCCCTGGCATTGTCTTTGGGAGCAGCGACGCCAACGCTTGCACCAAGTCGGACCAGAGACAGGAGAAGAGCTGAGGGAAACAGAGCCCCGGCGGGTTCCTGAACTGACCGCTTCAACAGCAGCTCTTTGAACCACAGGTTATTGGAATGACAGAACACCGATGTGAAGACCAATATCTGTACAGAACCATGAGAACCACGGGAACCACAGAAACCCATGGAAACCACAGGAACCACGGGAACCACAGGAACCACAGGAACCAGAGGAACATAGGAACCACGGGAACCAGAGGAACCATAGGAACCACAGGAACCAAAGGAAACACAGGAACCAGGGGAACCAGAGGAACCACGGGGACCACGGGAACCACAGGAATCACAGGAACCAGAGGAACCAGGGGAACCACAGGACCCACAGGAACCAGAGGAACCATGGGACCCACAGGAACCACGGGGAAACCACAGGAACCATGGGAACCACAGGAACCACGGGAACCAGAGGAACCATGGGAACCACAGGAACCAGAGGACCCAAGGGAACCACAGGAACCACAGAAACCAGAGGAACCAAGGGACCACAGGAACCATGGGAACCACAGGAACAGAGGACCCAAGGGAACCACGGGAACCACAGGAACCAGGGACCACAGGAACCATGGGAACCACAGGAACCCCGGGAACTACAGAACCAGAGGAACCATGAAAACAGGAACCAGGGGACCCACAGGAACCAGAGGAACCAGAGGGAACCAGGGGACCCACAGGAACCAGAGGAACCAGAGGAACCAGGGGAACCACAAGAACAAGTGGAACCAGAGGAATCGAAGGAACCATGGAAACCACAGGAACCAAAGGAACTACAGGCAACAGAGGAACCATATGAAACACAGGAACCAGGGGACCCACAGGAACCACGGGAACCACAGGAACCAGGGAAACACAGGAACTATGGAACCACAGGAACAGGGGAAACACAGAAACCATGGGAACCACAGGAACCAGGGAACCACAGGAACCATGGAAACCACAGGAACCAAGGGAACCATCTATAACATGGAACTCACGGCCAGAGGTGAGCCGTGGCCATCTTAGAGGCTCTCCTCTGACTTGTCCACTCCTTCCTGTCCACGAATGGAGCCCAGAACCACTAACTTGTCCATCACTGTCTCCAGAATCTGTCTGGCCACAAGCGGGTCTGAACCCAAAGCCATCCACATCTCACTGGTCCAGCTGCACATGGACAAGAGAAGACAGACAGGAGACATGAGAGTCCAACAGAGACAGAAAGAGGACAGAGAGAGGACAGATAAGGAGGCAGACAGGAGACAGAGAAGGAGGCAGAGAAGGAGGCAGACAGGAGACAGAGAAGGAGACCGGACAGGAGAAGAGAAGGAGACAGAGAAAGAGACAGAGAAAGAGACAGACAGGAGACAGAGAAAAAGACAGACAGAAGACAGAGAAGGAGACAGAGAAGGAGAACTGTTACAACATGTTCATTGTGTGTCTGTGTGTACATGTGTGTTTGTTGTGTGTACGCATGTGTTTGTTGTGTGTACCTGTTGTGTGTTTGTTGTGTGTTTGCTGTGTTTACCTGTTGTTTGTTTGTTGTGTGTCTGTTGTGTGTTTGTTGTGTGTACCTGTATGTGTTTGTTGTGTCTGTTGTGTGTACCTGTCATAGGGTAGGGGGCTGGTTCACTAGTTGTGGTCAGAACCGTCTGCAGATGTTGTGATGCCAGGATGAGAACGGTCTGTCCAATGGCCACTCTGACCTGAACACATGACAACAACAACAGCATGACAACAACACAACACACACAAAAAAATACACAACTGTAGGACTGATGGAATCTCATGTGTAGATACCTGCTCCTCTGTGATGTTCTGAAGACACACATGGAGAACCTCCAACATCTGTGGAACCTGACACACACAGGCACACACAAAATAAATATACACAACAGACACACAAACACACATCAAATATACACAAACGCACACCAAATACACACAAACACACACACACAGACGTGTGAATTAGTCTCCGCCCACTGCCCACAGTGTTTGTGTTATTTCTACTGAACACCGCTTTGTCTTTGACCTGTGACCTTTGACCCCAGTGACCTTTGCCCTTTACATTACCAGCTCCTGGAGGCCTCCTCCTCTGTTCTTTAGCAGCGTGTTGAGGATTGACGGATGCCGCGCGACTGCAGTTGGACTGACTGTCCACCAGTCCATCAAACAGCACGAAGACCAGAGTGGACATCTGTCCCTGAGGAAGACGTTTACTCATGACCTGGAGGAGACAGAACAGGAAACACCCACCGTCAATGCAGAGGAATACACCAGAGGAAACATCAGAGGAAACACCACCGTTAACACCAGAGGAAACCCCAGAAGAAACACCACTGTCAACACCAGAGAAAACACCACAGGAAACACCAGAAGAAACACCACTGTCAACACGAGATGAAACACCAGAGAAACACCACAGGAAACACCAGAAGAAAACACCACCGTCAACGCCAGAGAAAACACCACAGGAAACACCACCATCAACACCGGAGGAAACACCAGAAGAAACACCAGAGGAAACACCAGAAGAAACACCAGAGGAAACACCATCGTCAACACCAGAGGAAACACCAGAAGAAAACACCCCCGTCAACACCAGAGGAAACACCAGAAGAAACACCCACCGTCAGCACCACAGGAAACATCACAGGAAACACCAGCAGAAACACCAGAAGAAACACCAGAGGAAACACCAGAGGAAAACACGAGACAAAACCCACAGGAAACCCATCCCCCTCACCTTGGTTAGGTCTGAGCAGGTCTTGTAGAGGACTGAGTGGTCAGGGTTCTCCAGACGTTCCTTCAGAGGAATCAGACTGTCCACGCCTTCATCCTTATGGTCGAGGGCAAAGCCTTCATCATGGACACAAACAAACACATGTGATGAATCTAACCGATGAGATTAGGACAGAACTTCAGATCAGTTCAACCCTCTGGACGGTGCCCACTGAGGGCGGGTCCAGAGGGGGCCTGTCATAGGTCGGGGTGGAGCTCTGACACAGCCTACCTTCATAGCGCAGCTGAATGTAAAGCAGAGTGTGGATGCAACTGACGGCCGCGGACACGAAACAGAGGAGAAAGGATCAGAGCAACGAGGAGAGAGACGACCGAGGAGGGCACCAAGGTTATGGAAGGACACCATGTTCTAAAAGAAGAGGAGGAGAAAGAGGAGAAGGGGGAATAGAAGGAGAAAGAGGAGGAAGAGGAGAAAGGGGGAATAGAAGGAGAAAGAGGAGGAAGAAGAGAAGGAGTAATAGAAGGATAAAGAGGAGGAGGAGAAAGAGGAGGAGAGGAGAAGAAAGAGGAAAAGGAGGAGGAGAAGGACAAAGAGGAGGAAAAAGAAGAGAAGGAGGAGGAGGAGAAAGAGGAGGAGAAAAAAGATGAGAACGAGGAGAAGGCGTAAGAGGAGAAAGAGGAGGGAAAAAGGAACGAGAAAGAGAGGCGGATGAAGAGAAGAAAAAGAGGAGGAGAAGGAAAGACGATGAAGAGGAGAAAAAGGAGGAGAAAGAGGAGGAGGAGAAGACAAGAAAAGGAAGAAAGAGGAGAAAGAATAGAGGAGAATGAAGAGGAGGAGGAGACATAGGGGGAGATAACAAGTAGAATAAGGAGGAGAAGAGGAGGAGGAAAAAGAGGAGGAAGGGAAGAGGAGAAAGAGGATGGAAATAAGCGGAGGAGGCAGAACGAGGAGGAGAAAAAAAGTTGAGAAGAGGAGAAAGAGGAGGGGGCGAAGAAAAGAAAAAGAGAAGAAAGAGGAAGAGAAAGAGGAGGAGAAAGAGGAAAAGAGAAGAGTACGTAGAAGAGGAGAAGAGGAGGAGAAAGAGAAGGAAAGACGAGAAGGAGGAGAAAAAAGAGAAGAAGGAGAAAGAGGAGAAGAAATAAGGAGAGGAGAAGAAAGGAGAGAAGAAAAAAGAAGAAAAAGAAAAGGAAGAAAGAGGAGAAGAAAGAAAAGAAAGAGAAAAGGGGAAAGGAAGAGAAGAAGAGAGAAAAGAAGGAGAAAAGGAAGAAAAAAGAAAAAGAGAAAAAGAAAAAGAAGAAAGAGAAAAGAAAGAAAGAGAAGTCATCAGTAGAAAATGGACCAAGTACAACCAACACTCAAATACACAACACAGTACTACAAATGCACAACACAGTACTGTGTACTGTGTAGTGTGTAGTGTGTGCTGTGTGCACTGTGTAGTGTGTACTGTGTACTGTGTAGTGTGTCGTGTGTACTGTGTAGTGTGTGCTGTGTGTAGTGTGTAGTGCGTACTGTGTAGTGTGTAGTGCGTACTGTGTAGTGTGTAGTGTGTACTGTGTACTGTGCACTGTGTATTGTGATGATAGTACCGTGTAGTGTGTGTATTGTGTGTGTTCCAGGTGTGTACCTTGACGGTCAGGTGGTCCAGGTAGAACATCAACACATCGGCTGTAACCGTTACCGCCCACTGTCTCTGATGGTCATGTGATGAACTCAGCCATGAGTCGATGTGCTGAAGGTGGAAATAACAACACACAGACGGTGGGTCGACTTAGGCCGAAAGAACACAGAGAGAACACAGAGAACACAGAGAGAACACTGAGGGAACACTGAGAGAACACCGAGAGAACACTGAGAGAACACAGAGAGAACACTGAGAGAACACAGAGAGAACACTGAGGGAACACTGAGAGAACACCGAGAGAACACTGAGAGAACACAGAGAGAACACCGAGAGAACACTGAGAGAACACAGAGAGAACACTGAGAGAACACCGAGAGAACACTGAGAGAACACAGAGAGAACACCGAGAGAACAGAAAGAGAACAGAGGGAACACTGAGAGAACACCGAGAGAACAGAAAGAGAACAGAAAGAGAACACAGAGAGAACACTGAGAGAACAGAAAAAGAACACAGAGAGAACACAGAGGGAATACTGAGAGAACACCGAGAGAACACAGAGGGAACACCGAGAGAACACAGAGAGAATACCGAGAGAACACAGAGGGAACACTGAGAGAACAGAAAGAGAACACAGAGAGAACACAGAGGGAACACTGAGAGAACACAGAAAGAACAGAAAGAGAACACAGAGAGAACACAGCGGTAACACTGAGAGAACACAGAGAGAACAGAAAGAGAACACAGAGGGAACACTGAGAAAACACAGAGAGAACACAGAGGAGAACACCAAGAGAACACTGAGAGAACAGAAAGAGAACAGAAAAGAACAGAAAGAGAGCAGAGAGAGAACACAGACAGAACAGAAAGAGAACACAGAGAGAACAGAAAGAGAACAGAAAAGGAACAGAAAGAGAGCACAGACAGAACAGAAAGAGAACACAGAGAGAACACTGAGAGAACAGAAAGACAACAGAAAAAGAACAGAAAGAGAACACAGAGAGAACAGGGAGAGAACACAGACACAACAGAAAGAGAACACTGAGAGAACAGAAAGACAACAGAAAAAGAACAGAAAGAGAACACAGAGAGAACACTGAGAGAACAGGGAGAGAACACAGACACAACAGAAAGAGAACACAGAGAGAACAGCAAGACAACAGAAAGAGAATGCCAAGAGCACATGTGGAGGAACCTGTAGAGAACATGAAGATGTTAGAACCACAGCTGATGAAGCTGACCTTGAAGACGTTCTGCAGGCCATCGGGGTTTGGATCCTTCAACAGGAAACTCCTCAACAGCTGCTGCAGCGATGCCAACGTGTCTGTGTACAACGTCTGGACAACAGGAGGACAAGACACACAACCATGACAGGGGGGTCTGAGGGGGTTGGGTTCTGTTCTGACTGGCTGGGTGGTTTTGGGGGGGTTGGGTTCTGTGCTGACTGGCTGGGTGGGGTCTGAGGGGGTTGGGTTCTGTTCCAACTGGCTGGGTGGTTCTAGGGGGGTGGGTTCTGTTCTGACTGGCTGATCTGTGTACTGATTCTGTGGTCCGGTCGTCACCTGTCTCTGCTTGGGGTCCAGGACATCATCGTCTTTGGTTCTCTCAGGTGTGTGCGTCTCCGGCGGCAGAGAAAACACACTGTTCACACAAACCTTCAACAGGTCGAAGGCATCATTCTCGGTCAGAGGAGGATCCAGAGGTCTGAAACGGGAGTCAAAGACTGAACCGACAACCAGGAAAGAACAGACGACAACAAAAGAACAGATGACCACGAAAGAGCAGACAACCACGAAAGAACAGACGACCAGGAAAAATCTATTATTAATGTCTCTTTCATAAAATAAATGTTTAAACAAAAGAGAATCAGTGGAATTTTAACAAAACACAAAATACACAACATAAAATCACTGAAAACCAAAACCATAAATTTTGTTTTGTTCTTGTTCTGAAACCAGAGGTGTTAAAAAAAGACCCGAATCTGTTCCTCACATTCACACTGAAACACATGAGAAACAGAAGCATATTTACAGAAAACACGCAATCATCACACATCAAATATGTCGACTACAGCAACAAAAGTCAACGCAAATATGTGTATTTTTTGGTTCTAACTTGATTTTAAAGTCAGATTCCGATTTTCTATGAACCACATATGAGGGTAAAACAGGACATGGTGATCCTGTAGACCTGGTCCAGACCTGGTCGTTTAGAGATCACCAAGGATCTAACTGTTTTTTGGCTCAAGGATACATCAGGTTGGCACAGGTGCTCATCACCAGAGGGCGCACTGGAGTCCGTAATGAATCAGCTGCCTCTGCCTTGATGAAATCCTGAAGCAGGACATAAATCCAGGTGTGATCACAGATGTTAAAGCTGTAGAAGCTGAAGTAGCGGCTGAACTACTGACCAGCATGATGCTAATGAGCTCCTGTTTCCGCGTAAAGACGTAGCCCTGTTTCTTCACACACTCGCCCACGGCTTTGGCGATGAGGCCAATGCTCTGGATCAGACTCAGCTTCATTGTCAGGTCCTGGTTGTGTATTGGAAACAACACAAAATACACAAAAAGAACACACAACACAGGGAGAGGAAGGACGCAAAGAGACAAGAAGAGGATCAAGAGACGAAGGATGAGCGTGAAGGAAAAGAAACTGTCAGAAGTCAGAAAAAAAACCAAACAAACAGATATTCAGTCTAGAGCAGGGGTACCCAACCCTGGTCCTCCAGATCTACTGTCCAACCCTGGTCCTCCAGATCTACTGTCCAGCCCTGGTCCTAACCTAAACCCTAACCCTACGTGTTTTAGATGTTTCCTCTTCCAGTCCACCTGATGGTCATTCTCAGTCTTCTGCAGAGCTGGATGACCAGCTGATCATTTGAATCAGGACTATTGAAGACGGACACGTCTAAAACATGCAGGACAGTAGATCTGGAGGACCAGGTTTGGACACCCCTGGTCTAGAGGAATCAGATCTACAGAGGATCGGCCAAAGCACCGGGACAGGACCAACCAACCAACCAACCAACCAACCAATCACATGAAGGACATGACGGGCCCCCTCCACCCACCGGCAAGTCACTGATTGAGTCCAAAGGCTTTGGGTCCATGTCCAGTTGATGTCCTCTTCAGACCTGTTCTATCTGCTCTAGTTCTGCTGTTTCAGACCTGTTCTATCTGCTCTAGTTCTGCTGTTTCAGATCCGTTGTATCTGCTCTAGCTCTGCTGTTTTAGACCCGTTCTATCTGCTCTAGCTCTGCTGTGTCAGACCCGTTCTATCTGCTCTAGCTCTGCTGTTTCAGACCCATTCTATCTGCTCTAGTTCTGCTGTTTCAGACCCGTTCTATCTGCTCTTGTTCTACTATCCCTGCTGCTGCTGTGGGTGTGAACGGAGGAGGGGGAGGTTTCCACAGAAGCTCATCTGTTAATCAACACCTTTGACCCAAACTGATGTGAGTTCCATTAGAATTAAAACAGGAGTTTGAATGAGTTTAAAGCTACTTTTCACAGACATAGATCAGCACTGATGAACGGTGGAAAACATGGGCTAGACCTCTGAGCTCACATCATTGACCGTTTACAGGAAATGGAACTCAGGCGTTCTCCATTCTCCGTTCTCTATGGCTGTGAGTTCAAGTGCAGCTTTAAACAGTCAAAGCTCAAACACAACGACTTATCGTATGGAACCAGCTGTTGTTCTTGACCTTTAGATGTTTAGACTAAATGTCAAGATTTTAGTTTATGCAGAAGAAAAGCAGAACAGAAGAGAAACCAGAGAAAAGACAGAAGGAACTGGTACGAGTGGAATAAAAGCCAGAGGACGAGGCCCTGGGACGGACGGTACCTTAGTCTCTACTTTAATCCCCAGAACCTGCATGAAATAAAGGTGGAAGAGTCAGGAACTCAGACACATGCAGCTGTGGAACCTGCAGCTGAAGCAGGGTCACATGGTTCCAATCTACAGTCAGAGCTGAACCCTAACCCAAACCCCAAACCCCTAACCCCTAACCCTGACACTGCCCATAACCCTAACCTTAACCCTAACCCACCACTAACCCCAGCCCTAACTCTAACTCTAGCCCTAACACCAAGCCTAACCCTGACTTTAACCCTAACCCTGACACACACTCTAACCTTAACCCATCCTTAAATTAATCTCACTTTTTTGCAATATCAAAAATATCAACCCCCCTTTTTTAAAGCTGCAGTATGTAGGATTGTGGCCAAAACTGGTACCGCAATTACATTCAAAATACTGTAGAACGTGGTATCCTCTCCTCCTCCGCCCAGGCTAGGGGTTGCCAGATCCCGCATGAGCATCCACTACTAGCGTTTCCTCTAATCCTTGCCACCACACCATAAATTTCATACAAAAAAAATCATCACCAGACTTACTCTACATAAGTCTAATATATAACAGGCCAGAACAAACGTCCTGCACAGTCAAATGAAAATTTGCGAAGATTCAGGAGCTCTAACCCCCCCCCCCACCACCACCACCACCGAACCACGGACGCCGAACTACTGACACCCCCACCACCGAACCACAGACACCGGACTACCCCCCCCCCGACCGAACCACGGACGCCGAACTACCGAACCCCCCCCACACACACACACACACACACACCACTTTCCGGACGACTGATCCCCCACACACACACCGAACCACAGACGCCGAACTACCAACCGAACCCCCCGACCGAACCACGGACACCGAGCTACCGAGCCCCCCCCCGATCGAACCACGGACCGAACAACCCCCCCCCCCCGTTCGGATTACACACCGCTAAATGAACAGGTCACTTCCACAGAAAACACTGAACTACTAGGAGCTACCATGGCAAGAGACAAGTCCTACACCGGTACCTGGTCTGTTCACCAGTCCCGGACCGGCAGTCTCTTCACCGGGGCCAGGAGAAGAGACTGCTGCCCGGCCCCGGAAGAAGGGACCAGGTGAAGAGGCCGCGACCCCGGCTCTGAGTGGCTCTTACCGGTGGTCAGACTAAGGCAGGGCCGGCGTCGGTCTTCAAATCCTTCTCCTCTTTCAGCCGTCTCCATGTTTCTAAATCATCTCCTATACATCTCCTTGTTTTATTTCTCACTTTGTCACGATGTATTTGGGAATAATAAGAGTCCTTTTAGGTTTAATAACGTCAGACATTTGTGATCAGAAATGTTCCAGCTGCAGCCCACGGGGATCTGGCAACCTGGATGCTGAAAGGCTTCTGACTCTGTGATTAGCAGACAGGTGATGGGCGGGGCATCAGACCAAAACACACAATGTCAACATAAACATCATTTCAGGGCTGACACTGAGCTTTTCAACTGTACATATTCTGGCTGGACTACTACTGTCAGTGAGATCAGTATTTGAAATGAACATGATTCCTTAATGTCTGGTGACAGTCAAGGCAATTTTACAATTACTTAGAACATAATTCCTACATACTGCAGCTTTAATTAATTTTAGGACCTACGCACTCTGGGCTTGGGATGGTGGCAGATACCCTCAATACATTGTGGGACCCTGCTCCCACCCCAACACCCCGAATTATTTATTTAAATAAAATGGGAGCCCCCCTTCCATCTGCCCCGGTGGTCCACCTGGGGATTGAACTGGGGTCCTGGGCACTAAAGTCCCAGGCCCCTTCCACTCCATCCTTGCTCCAATAGCTAAGAAGATCGTCAGTTTAACCCAAACCTAAAACCTTAACCCTAACCCAAACCTAACCCTAATCCTAACCTTAACCCTAACCCCAAACCTTAAACCCTAACCCTAGCCCTAAACCTTAGCCCTCACCCTAAACCTAAACCCTAACCCCTAAACCTAAACCCTAACCCCTACCCCAAACCCTAAACCTAAACCCTAACCTCTAACCCTGGCCCCTAACCCCTAACTGCCTTAGTCGTACCTTAGTGTTGAAGTGTTTACTGATGCTGCGGAGGATGTCCTGGTCAAGGCGCTTCAGGATCTGCTCTGGAGGTGCGTTCAGAGCAACATGACCATAACACAGTATTAAAGTACTTTTCACCTTCTCCACCTCAACCTCATTACGTTCCTGAGGAAGAAGACACAGTGTCAGGACGCCGTCGTACAGACTGACCGATGGTCGTATGAGGACGCCGTCGTACCTTCAGCAGGTTGAAGATGCTCGGTGACTTCTTAAAGGCGTCTGATTTTCCAAACTCGTCCAGTTTTGCCAGAGTTCCCTCTAGGTGGCTGTTGGCACACAGGCCAACGCCCATGGCCACGCCCTAATATCCATAAACACAAGTCAGAGCTCAGATGAGTTCCTTAAACCCTGAACCTTCAACCATCCCACTTCAGTACCTGTCGCTCCACGGCGTCGTTGTGACGGGCACCGACCAGGAGTTCATGGAGCTGTTTTTGAACCATGTCCTTATTGAAACAGTGTTGGAGCGTCACCCCAATGCACCGATACAGGAAACTCTGGAGCACAAGCACAACATTCAACAGAAAAGAGCAGAACATGAACCTACTAGGTATGAACTAGACTGGACGCTTCAGTTCCATGAACAGAAGAAACACGGACCACAGAACCCAGTCGACCTTAGTTTGAAAACACTGATAACCAGGCTTACACTGTCGGGGGCAAGGTTATTATCATTAACGAAAACTAACGAAATGACGAAAACTAGAATTGAAAAAACATTTTCGTCAATTGAAATAAATAAAAACTATAAGTAAAAGAAAAAACGATAACTATCTGAAATTGTATTGTGTGTTCACAAAACTAACTAAAACAGATAAAAATTATGGAAAAAATTCCCTTCGTTTTTGTCAATGTCGGATTGATACGAAATCGATTTATTTTGCTCTAGCAATTTTAGCTAGCGGCACCATACGACACTTCAGTCTGTCACTTGTGGTTTACAGTTGCCTGCTGGTCCCCACTCTACCTGGAAACATGGAGACTAAAGTTGGGAGAAAGCAGCAGAGTCCTGTCTGGGATTTATTTGAATACAATGGTGAAGAAGATAAAAGATATGACTAAACTAAAATTAATACTAAAACTAAACTAAAACTAAGCATTTAGAAAAAAATGAAAACTAATAAAAACTAGCAATCCAGCTCTAAAAATGAATTAAAACTAACTGAATGAGAGAAAAAAGTCAAAACTAAATAAAACTAAACTATAATGAAAAATCCAAATTATTTTAACCTTGGTCGGGGGCCCACATCAAGGGTCTGTCCCCCAACCCCCCCCCAGTCCTCTGTTCTATATAAACCTATTCTCCTTAACTGTTAGACAGTGGATGTGAACTCAGTCTGAGCTCCGTGGGCCTGATAGTGTCAGAAGAATGAACCCATTGAACCCTAAACTGAGCCCAGATGAACTCTGGATGGTAGAACATGGACAGTTGGAAGAACATCAATAGGATCCACATTTGATCTGAATCAGCTGAATACTCATGATTTATGTCCAAAATACTGATGTTGAACTACACCGCCCCCATGTGGACAACTGATAATACTGACAGAAGCTGAAATCAGAGGGTTCTTCCGCTAGGGGTCCACTATGGTGGTTCTCAAGGAGAAGAATCCAACCAAATCTGTCCAAGTTATCCACAAAACACCTTGGAGATCCAACAGCAGCGGATCTGACGGTGGTCAGGGTACTGTTTAATTCTGATTGTAGTGAAGACACCAGATACACACAACCATAATTGGTTCCTAATTTCAATATAAATAGTCGGGTTGGAACGGATGGAACTGAAAGTGTTGGGGAAGTGACTTTACAGGAGTGGTGCCAGGAGCAGCCAATCAGAGGCAGCGTCGGCTGTGATGTCATGATCATGGCTTCAAAGACATTGAGGAGGAAAAACAAAAGGACTGTCTGTGTTCAAACATGAAATACAATTTAAATTACAAACACTACATTTTTTTTTTTTTAAATTTTGTGGTTGCCCAAAATTGTAGTTTTTGTAGTTGTAGTTGTTGTAATTGTAGAACTACAAAAAATGATTCAACAAGTACTGGAACTACTGGACACGGAACAAAATATTACTGTAGTTGAAGTGTCCCCAACACTGGGAACGGAGTTGACGATTTAAAACCCAGACGCACTTAAACCAAGATGCATTTAAACCCAGACAACATGTCGATGGAAACACAACTGAAGACTGACCAGGTCACATTTAACACCTTCAAAGACTCTTTAAGGTGTTAAATGCAGATTAATAAATTCAAGACTTTTCAGACAGTTTCAGACCCTGTGGGAACCCTGAAACATTTGATCACAGACCAGTCAGCGTCAGGATTCAGACACAAACCACTGATCCAGCGTCAGTTCCAGCAGCACACGGCTTTAAATGAGCCTGGACTTGAACCCTCACCCTGCCCTCCAATCCTCCTCCTCACCTTCTCCTCTAAGGCGTTGTTGTACGTGCAGAGGTAGCGCGTGGCTTCAGCTGCCAAATGACAAACCCACTGATCATCATCCACAGTCGCCAGAGTTTTGGACAAAAGCTGAAGTTCACAACAAAGAGGAAACTTTTAGAACATGAGCCAAAAAAGAACATGAACCAAAAACGCAGATGGAGAAGAAACAGAGAGAGTCACAACATGTGAATTTGCACACAGACTGTGAAAACAGAGGTTTGATCTGTCCAAACAGCAGCCAGGATGGAATATTTACCTTCAGCAGCTTCTGCTCCCACTGCTGCTGATCTAGAGTTTGTACTGTTGACTCTGGAAAAAAACAAACCAACAAACAAACAAACAAACAGTTAGACTGAAGAAGACACCGTCAAAAAGACAAGAATAAGGAACAGAATTAAAAGAAGAAAACCCTCAGGTCAGAAAACACTCTGGTACACAGGTAACCAGGTAAACAGACAGGTAAACAGGTAAACGGACAGACTGTAGCCTCAGCTGTCAAAGCTCAGATTCCAGGTGCAGCCGGGGGGGGGGGGGGGGGGTGTTCGTACCTTCCAGTTCTGCCACCAGGGGGGGGATGTCTCTGTCCCACAGGCCATCGGTCCTCGGGTGGATGTTGGTGCTGAGGACGAGGAGGAGGGACAGGGATGGAGCCCCATGTCCTCTGCAGTTGAACGGAAAGGCTGCATTCACCTACCACAGGTAAACATACAGGTAAACAGGCAGGTAAACAGTGTGTCCCTGGTCTGTGTCCACTGTCTTCTAGGTCTGTGTCCAGTGTCCCCCTGGTTTGTGTCCAGTGCCTTCCAGGTCTATGTCCAGTATCCCCCTGTTTTGTGTCCAGTGTCCCCGTGGTCTGTGTCCCTGGTTTGTGTCCAGTGTCCCCCTGGTCTGTGTCCATTGTCCTCCACTCACCATCAGTCTGATCATCAGTGTTTGAGGTGAGGGCAGATTGACTGAAACAGACAAACACACAGTCAGTTTCACACAGTTTCAGGTGAATTCCTTCCAAAATTTTTTCGTACCCGTTGTATCTTCTCACCTTCCTGTGTGAAGTCTATGTTAAAACTGGGGTCCTTGTTTTGTTTCTTGGTATTTCCCAAGACTATTAGACTTTTACACAAAGGAGTGGTGGCGTTACTGAACTGAGATGGCGTCAGATAATACAACAACTTTGGCCAAAGCACCTGCAGAAAAAAACAACATTAAGAACAATAACAACAAAGCCACATCCATGAACAGAACAAACACATGAACAAGTGATGGGATCAGAGTTGGACTGGGACAGAAGTGGACGTACGGGGGCCAGTTGTCCAACGGTGGTGGTCAGCAGGTGGAGGCTGTTGTCACACATCGTTCTCAGAGCCTCATTGGTCACTTCCTCTGGATCTGTGGACCTTGGACCACGCTAAAAACACAGAAACCAAATAAAAAAACAACAGAAACCAATAGAAACAAAAAAAAAACCAACAGAAACCAACAAAAAACAACAGAAACAAAAAAAACCCCAACAGAAACCAACAAAAAACAACAGAAAACAAAAGATACCAACAAAAAACAACAGAAACCAACAAAAAACCAACAGAAAACCAACAGAAAACAGAAAACAGAAACCAACAAAAAAAGACAGAAATCAAATAAAAAACAACAGAAAACAAAAAAATAACAGGAACCAACAAAAAACAACAGAAAACAACAAAAAACAACAGAAACCAAAAAGACAGTGTTTGACGACTATTCACCGCATCAACACTAGTTCATTTAGACCAGAGGTGTACAAACTAGGGCCTGGGGGCCAACTGTGTCCCACCATCCATGTTTAATTGGCCCAATATAATGGATTATGACCCACATAGAATATATGTGATTAACACTATTGGACTTCATAGCTTTAACACAAGGTTTGAACCACCCTAAGAACCAATCTGATATAAATATACCTAGGATTAATACTCTACATTAACACAATACACACTGTACATTAATGCTATAAATACTCCACATTAACGTTATAAATACTCTACATTAACGCTATTAACACTGTACATTAACACTATCAATACTCTACATTAACACTATAAATATTCTAGTACACAAATAGTTGTTAAAAATCAGCACATTTAATGAAAAAGTACTGAATATCTTTTCTACCTCTGGTCTGAAATTATGACGTACAGACATCACTCTGTTTTATACCAGGATTATGTTCTTTTCTCTGCACCTTTTCTGTAATAAACATACTTTATATGTTGTGTCTAATACAATAAAGCCCATGTTTGACAGTTAAATGAAGCTTTGTGTGCATCGTCTTTAAATGGACTGAGCTGTTTTTATGTAAAGGCTGCAAAGCATTTAGTAGGAAACCCATCATACTGTGAACAGATCACATGGATGGTTTTACTTGTCATGTTTATGCTTGTTTTCCACATTTGGAAATCCAATCTATTTTCTTTAAACCACTACAAAACACCATGAAAGTATACCTGAAGTGTGTTGTGTAAGGCGCAGTGTTGAACAATGAAGCGAACCAGTAACTCTCCTCCCTCCAGCTCCAGATAACCATGATGAGCCATCGCACTGATCACCTGGATCACACGCTTCTTCACCTGGATCCAGTCACAGATGGAGGAAACACAACAACAACAACAACAACAACGCATGAGTAAAGGTGGAGAGGAACCCAGTTCATGTGTTTAGACAGACACACAGAAAAGCAAAAAAGAACCAACACAAACCAATGGAAAACTAAAAGAAAACAAAAGAATTCAACAAAAAACAACAGAAAACCAACTGAAACCAACAGAAGACAAACCAAAAACCAACAGAAAACAACAGAAAACCAGCAAAAACCAACAGAAAACAACAAAAACCAACAGAAAACAACAGAAAACCAACAAAAACCAACAGAAAACAACAGAAACCCAAAAGAAAACAACAGAAACCAACAGAAACCAACAGAAAATCGACAGAAAACAGCAGAAAACCAACAGAAAACAGACAGAAATAACAGAAAACCAACAAAAACCAACAGAAAACAACAGAAAACCAACAGAAAACAACAGAAAACCAACAAAAACCAGCAGAAAACCAACAAAAACCAGCAGAAAACCAGCAGAAAACAACAGAAAACCAACAGAAAACCAACAGAAACCAAAAGAAAACCAACAGAAAGCCAACAGAAACCAACAAAAACCATCAGAAAACCAACAGAAACCAACAGAAAACCAACAGAAACCAACAAAAACCAACAGGAACCATGAGAACAGTTGATGTGTGGTGTGGACCTTGTTGCTGTGGTCGGCCATGGGTTGTCTGATACTGGCCAGAATCAGCAGCTTCTTACTGTCCATCAGTGAATCTGTAACAGGAACATGAAGAACACAGGTTTATAGAGAACCCCACATTCACATGATTCCACTGAGGTTTAACAAAGGAACTCTTCAATCTGTCACAAGCACAAGCACATTTACCTCCAGGCCCCGGTCTGGGCCCTGGTCCAGGCCACAAACAGAGTTCTGTGGAAACTCTGAGTATGTGAACCCTGACAGGAGGGAAACTCAGGCTTTTCTGTTCCAGACACAGGGTTAAGTCAAACCCTGAGTCTGTCACCACGGTAACTGACTGAGTCTGTCACCACGGCAACTGACTCCATGAACATAACCTGCTCTCTGTGGAAAGTCCAAAGTCCTCTGTTCAGATGAAAGTACATTTTACATGTCATTTGGAAATCAAGGTCCCAGAGTCTGACGGAAGAGTGGAGAGGAACAGAATCCACACTGAAGTCCAGTGTGAAATTTCCACAGTCAGTGCTGGTTTGGTCTGCCATGACATCTGCTGCTGTTGGTCCACTGTGTTTTCTGAAGTCCGCAGTCAACACACCCATCTACCAGGACATTTTAGAACACTTCATGCTTCCTTCTGCTGACAAACTTCATGCAGATGCTGATTTCATTTTCCAGCAGGACTTGGCACCTGCCCACTCTGTCAAAGGCACCAAAGCTGGTTCAGTGACCATGGTGCTACTGTGACTGATGGACCAGAAAACTGACCTGACCTGAACCTCATAGAGAATCTATGGAGGATTGTCCAGAGGAAGATCAGAGACAGCAGATCCACCAATGCAGAAGACCTGAAGGACACTATCAAAGCAACCTGGGCTTCCATTCCACCTGAGCAGTACCACACGCTGATCACCTCCATGACACCACACACTGATGCAGTAATTCATGTAAAAGGAGGCCCAACCAATTACTGAGTTCAGACAAATGAACAGACTTTACAGAAGACTGACATTTATGTTTAAAATATCCAGTTTTTATTGATTTTATGGAATATTCTAATTTTCTGAGACACTGAATTTTGGGTTTTCATTCTTTGTAAGACAAACATCAAAATTTCAAGAAAAAAAAGCTTAAATATTTCACTCTCTGTCTAATGAGTCTATATAATATATGGGTTTGACTTTATGAAATGAGTGACAAAAAATATGAAACTTTTTCATGATATTTAAAATTTTTAGATGTACCTATATATACTGTATATATACTGTGTATATATTGTGTATATACTGTATATATATATTGTGCATATAGTGTATATATATTGTATATATACTGTGTATACAGGGTGGGGAAGCAAAATTTACAATATTTTGAGGCAGGGATTGAAAGACAGTGTATGACCAATTAGTTTATTGAAAGTCATGAGAATTTATTTGCCACAAGAAAATTTACATAATAGAAAATGTTTTTATTCTGTGTCCTCCTTCTTTCTCAATAACTGCCTTCACACATTTCCTGAAACTTGTGCAAGTGTTCCTCAAATATTCAGGTGACAACTTCTCCCATTCTTCTTTAATAGTATCTTCCAGACTTTCTCGTAATAGTTTGGCTCATAGTCATTCTCTTCTTTACATTATAAACAGTCTTTATGGACACTCCAACTATCTTTGAAATCTCCTTTGGTGTGACGAGTGCATTCAGCAAATCACACACTCTTTGACATTTGCTTTCCTGATAACTCATGGGCAAAAGTTTCTGAAAAGGTATGGATAATAGTGTTAGGTATGATTATTACATCAAATTATGTTTGGTTTCAAAACAATTGATGTAGTGCCTGCTGAGAAAAAACAACTAAATGTTCATTGTAAATTTTGCTTCCCCACCCTGTATACTGTATATATACTGTGTACATACTGTTGTATATACTGTGTGTATACCTCTGTTTTCTGTTTGTTTTTTTCTGTTTATTCCCTGTTTTCTGTTTGTTTTTCTGTTTTTTATTCCCCCTGTCTTCTGTTTGTTTATTCCCTGTTTTCTGTTTGTTTTTCTCTTTGTTTTCTGTTTGTTTTTTCTGTCTGTTTTCTGTTTGTTTATTCCCTGTTTTCTGTTTGGTTTTTTTCTGTCTGTTTTCTGTTTGTTTTTTTTCTCTTTGTTTATTCCCTCTGTTTGTTTATTCCCTCTGTTTTCTGTGTTTGGTGGACGTCTCTTCTCACCTGTGGAGTTGATGAGATGTCGGAGAACAGCCAAAGAACCAACTCTGCTCCGTTCATTACTGTTCTCCAACTTCTGGAGGACGAACATGACCAGTCGGTCCGGGAACGCGTTGGCTGAAGGGAGAAGAAAACATGAGACAAGGCCGACTGTGGAGTGGACTGAATGATCCTGGAGGACATGGAGTCTCTAATGGAAACTAATGGAAGGCCTCAGTACTGGGCATGTGACTACACAGAACTAGAACACATAGAACTAGAACACACAAGTGGAGTTTCAACACAGAGCTCCAGTACCCAGCAAACTGAAGCAGCGCAGGACCTCGTTGTGGTTCTTCACAGTGGGGGGGTTGTTGTAATCCACAGGAGCAGACACCTGGGGGAGACCAATAGATCAGTGCCCTGGACTGTACAGAGGAGTTCATCTAGTATGAGCGGTTCTACATCACAAACACTCACACACAATGACCACGGTTTACAGTTCATTACATTCACATTACATGGACCGTGATGAGTGACCACACCCCCACCACACAACCCATCACACACCCCCACCCACCACACAACCCCACCCCTTACTACACACCCCCACCACACAAACCCACCACAGACCACCTCCACACAACCCCACCCACCACACAACCCAACCACACACCCTCACCACACCCCACACACACAACCCCACCCCCACCACACAAACCCACCCACCACAAACCCCGACCACACAACCTCACCCCTTACCACCCCCCCACACACACACACACCCATCCCACCACAAACCCCCACCACACACCTCCACCTTTTACTGCACCCCCCGACCACACACCCTATTCAGCACTACATACGCTAACTCTTAGTTCTACAGAATAAATTCTGGGTACGCCAACTCTAAGTTCAACAGAAAAGTTCTACATATGCTAACTCTAAGTTCTATGTTGGAACCTCTCTATGGCCTCCGGTTCTATGTTGGGACTAAATGGGTCTGGACGGGTCTAAGTGGGTCTAGACGGGTCTAAATGGGTCTGGTGGGGTCTAAATGGATCTGGTGGGGTCTAAATGTGTCTGCCTTGTTTGGTCCGTTGAAAACGGACCAGAGTTCGTTTGCTCCCTTGGTTCGGACCTTTTGGGCTGGTGTGAATAAAAACCACCGAACTCTGTTCCGGACCAAACAAGCGAACCGAGACCCAGTTGAAGAGGTGGTCTCGGTGCGGTTCCATACGAACCCTGGTGCGGTTCGTTTGAGGTGTGAAAGCAGACCGGACCCGATCCGACACAGTTGGGTTTTTTGTACCTAACGAGCTCCCGTCGTGCGTCGAGCATTATGGACAACAGAGTTTTACCAGAGAAGCGCTCAGAGTGAGGATAGGCTACGGAGCTGAAAATGAGCCGTGGTCAAACTTGGAGCTCGAAAGGACACGCTGCCTTTTGGACATCTGGGCAGATGTGCATATAACACAGCTGATAGAAAGGACACAGAAAAACTCCGACGTTTTCAGCTTGTTCAGCGAGAGAATGATTAGGATGACGGTTAGATTTGTCTGTTGTGCTTGAAATAAAAAATAATAAACGACTTCATCACCCCCAGCAAACTTAACCTGCGTTAAGGAATTCTGTCCCTGGCTAAACTCAACGGTGATATAGGATAGATGCGCATAGGTAAGCAGTACGGAGCACTAATGCTTTTGGAGAACAGTCTTTTCATAAACTAGCAGAATTCACACTTCAGACCTGTTCTGTCTTGCGTGAATCAGACCAGCAGTCACAACATGATGTGCACACATGAGCGCTGTCCTCCATAGCCGTCTTGCCCTGTGTCTTCGTCATTGAGAAATGAATTCTACAATACTGTAAACCTGACGTTGCATCAAACGCTCTTGCTGCTCAAACACTTGTGCAAACGTCTGCATCTGTAAAAACCACTATGACGATAACAAAAACAGCACGCAAAATTTCCATGATTCTGTCCTTTCACTTTGGACTGAGCGCTTTAATGGACACTGCTCATTTCTGTCCAATGGATGAACGACCTCAGCACACGTGGTTTTGTTTACAGATTTTGGTCCACTTACAAAACTGTACAGTGTGAATACGAACCGCACCAAATTAAAAAAAAAAAAAAAAAAAATTTGGTCCGGACCAAAGCAAGTGAACTATCGGACTTTCCTGGTGTGAATACACCCTAAATGGATCTGGTGGGGTCTAAATGGGTGTGGTGGGGTCTGGTGGGGTCTAAATGGGTCTGTTGGGGTCTAAATGGGTCTGTTGGGTCTAAATGGATCTGGTGGGGTCTAAATGGATCTGGTGGGGTCTAAATGTGTCTGTTTGGGTCTTGGTGGTGGACTGGTACCTGTTGATGCAGAGCGAACATGAGTCCGTCCACCTGCGTCTCCAACACTCGGCTGCTCATGGACACAGAGGCGTCCAACACCTGGCACAGACTCTGGAGACACAAAGAACCATCACAACAAAACCTAGACCTGGAGACCACATGGATCCACACTGGACTGGGTCCAGGAGGACTCCAATGACAGGGCCTTCACCAGACTCTAGTTCTCTAGTAGTACTGATGACGTAGTTCTCGTTTCTGTTTAGTACCTTACTGATGACGCCGTACTTGTTTCTGTTTAGTACCTTACAGATGACGTAGTACTCATTTCTGTTTCGTACCTTACTGATGACGTAGTACTCGTGTTTGTTTAGTACCTTAATGATGACGTAGTACTCATTTCTGTTTAGTACCTTACTGATGACGCAGTACTCTTTTCTGTTTAGTACCTTACTGATGACGTAGTACACATTTCTGTTTAGTACCTTACTGATGACGCAGTACTCGTTTCTGTTTAGTACCTTACTGATGACGTAGTACTCGTTTCTGTTTAGTACCTTACTGATGATGTAGTACTCGTGTCTGTTTAGTACCTTACTGATGATGCAGTACTCATTTCTGTTTAGTACCTTACTGATGACGTACTACTCGTGTCTGTTTAGTACCTTACTGATGACAAAGTACTCATGTCTGTTTATTACCTTACTGATGACGCAGTACTCATTTCTGTTTAGTACCTTACTGATGACGTAGTACTTGTGTCTGTTTAGTACCTTCATGATGACTTAGTACTCGTTTCTGTTCAGTACCTTACTGATGACGTAGTACTCGTGTCTGTTTAGTACCTTACTAATGATGTAGTACTCATTGCTGTGTTTCTTGTACAGGGACAGGATGGCTGGTATCAGTCTTTGGATCTGCTCTTCCAGTTTCTCGCTGCCCATCAGGTGACACATGGACCCCAGCGCCTCCGCCACCATCAGACGCAGCTGGAACAGAGTTAGAGTGGGGTTACAGTTACCCAGGCAACAGCATCACCAAACACCAGAACCATCATCAAACCCTGGAACCATCATCAAACACTAAAACCATCACCAAACACTAGAACCATCATCAAACCCTGAAACCATCACATAACACTTAAACCATCACCAAACACTACAACCATCACCAAACCCTGGAATCATCACCAAACCCTGGAACCATCATCAAACACTAGAACCATCACCAAACCCTGGAATCATCACCAAACACTGGAACCATTACCAAATACTGGAACCATCACCAAATCCTGGAACCCTCACCAAACACTGGAACAGTCACCAAACCCTTGAACCGTCACCAAACACTGGTACCATCACCAAACATTAGAACCATCACCAAACACTAGAACCATCACCAAATACTAGAACCATCACCAAACCCTGGAACCATCACCAAACACTAGAACCATCACCAAACACTGCAACCATCACCAAACACTAGAACCATCACTAAACCCTGGAACCATCACCAAACATTGGAACCATCACCAAACACTGGAACCATCACCAAACATTGGAACCATCACCAAACATTGGAACCATCACCAAACCCTGGAACCATCACCAAACATTGGAACCATCACCAAACACTGGAACCATTACCAAACACTAGAACCATCACCAAACACTCCAACCATCATCAAACACTAGAACCATCACCAAACCCTGGAACCATCACCAAACATTGGAACCATCACCAAACACTGGAACCATTACCAAACACTGGAACCATTACCAAACACTGGAACCATCACCAAACCCTGGAATCATCACCAAACACTAGAACCATCACCAAACCCTGGAACCATCACCAAACTCTAGAACCATCACCAAACCCTGGAACCATCACCAAACACTAGAACCATCACCAAACACTAGAACCATCACCAGATGGTATTGCTGTGTTTCCATGATGCGGTACCGGCTGGACATAAAAGTACCTGGAATCTGGTACCCAGTCCTATTTTTGTAGTATCTGATTGGCTGAGGTTAAGAAACAGGTGAACAGACTGTAAAATGTGTGATGTAATCACCGCAGACCTCTGATTGGTCGGAGTTGTCAATGCACAGCCCAACATTTGAACCAAACCTGATTCTGAAGTGGACAGTAAATCAATGGGTCAGTTAAATACATTCATGATGAGCAGTACCTGGTACCGGAGCAGTACCTGGTACCAGAGCTGTACCTGGTACCAGAGTAGTATCTGGCACCAGAGTGGAGTGGAACCGGTACCACACAGTGGAAACTGCCCATCATCAGTGTTCTCCAGGTTCATTACAGGCTGATTTTAGAACCTGACTCACAGCTGAAGGACCCAGACCAGAACATGATCCATAAAAAACACACCAAGAAACACAAAGGGAAAAGATACATGAAGGTGAGACCCATGCATTTAGACGGTGGTCGATGTGATGAACAAGTGAATACCATTAAAGTAGGAATTCTGTCTGTATTTAAGAATGAGCGTAAACAACAACAGAAATAAAACTAACAGACAATAACATCACAGACTCAGTGGATCCATGAAATAAAACCTACAGATAAATATCAAAGATCAAAGATCATACAGTTCTAGTTTCATCCACTGACCTAAAGACACTACCACTCCTGACATTGGATGGTGGTTCTGTTCCATTCACCAGATGGAGGTTCTGCTCCATCCATCAGTCTGAGGTGAGTTCCATCAGTCTGAGGTCAGTTCCATAGGTCAGTTCCATCAGTCTGAGGTCAGTTCCATAGATCAGTACCACTAGTCTGAGGTCAGTTCCATCAGTCTGAGGTCAGTTCCATAGGTCAGTTCCATCAGTCAGAGGTCAGTTCCATAGGTCAGTACCACTAGTCTGAGGTCAGTTCCATCAGTCTGAGGTCAGTTCCATAGGTCAGTTCCATCAGTCAGAGGTCAGTTCCATAGGTCAATTCCATCAGTCTGAGGTCAGTTCCTTCAGTCTGAGGTCAGTTCCATCAGTCTGAGGTCAGGTTCTGTCAGAGCTGTGGATCTGCTGTCGTACCTTTGAGTCTCTGCTCTGGAACCAGTGGTTGAACAGGACGTCAAACGCAGCGGACATTTCACTGGAGAACGTGTCCTTCCTGACAGTCGGATCCGGAGCTTTGTCCAGATTGGCCAGGTATTCCAGGATACTGTCACTGAAATGAGCCAGAGCTGGAAGACAGAGAACAACAGAGACGGAAGACGTCAACACACACAGGGGGGACGTTGAACCCCTCACACAATGGGACAAGGACGTGGACGAGGATCTGGACGTAAACATGGACGAGGACCTGCTGAAGGATCTGAAACATGGGATCATATCCACAGGTCCAGCTGTCCACAGGTCCAGTCGTCCACAGGTCCAGATGTTCTTACCTGAGGAGAACACCCACTTCATGTTGTCGTGTTTGGCCATATTCAGCATGGGCAGCATGGTTCCAAGGATGGCATTCAGGAATGGAACCATTCCATAAACTAGAACCAGAACAAAGAACAGAAGGGAATGGTGGTTTAGGACCAACCTGTGGATCTGTGACATCAGCAGTAACCGAAAAAACTACAACTGAACTACAACTAAACTACAGCTAAACTGAACTACAAATGAACTACAACTGAACTACAACTAAACTGAACTACAACTAAACTACAACTAAACTAAAGCTAAACTGAACTACAAATGAACTACAACTAAACTACAGCTAAACTGAACTACAAATGAACTACAACTGAACTACAACTAAACTGCAACTAAACTACACCAGGACAAACATCTTTTCTGTGGATGTTCTTCAGACTGAATACACGTCATTTATGTAACAGTTCACTTATTTCTGTTGCTTTACTTGTTTTCAGGTTTGGATGAAACTCATAACACAAACTCATAAAGTATGAATGTTATTACTCTGCACATGTTGGTTCCTGACACTTACTTCTCCAAAGTCCTCAACAATAAACCACAAAACTACAGCTGATGGTTAGAAGGAGGAAACATTTTCAACGGATCCAAAGATCACATTTATTTCTACAAGAATTTAGTTTGAACAAACTCACTGATGTAATGAACTGTTTTAGTTTGTGAATTTTAAATAAGAACGCCTTATGTTTTATGGTCACATATGAACCAGCTCCTCTTTAGACTCCAGGGTTTAACAGGTTCACGTCAGGGTTTAACGGGTTCATGACAGGGTTAAACATGTTCACGTTAAGGTTTAACAGGTTCATGTCAGGGTTTGACGGGTTCACGTCAGTGTTTAAAGGGTTGACGACAGGGTTTAACATGTTCATATCAGGGTTTTACGTCAGGGTTTAACAGGTTCACATCAGGGTTTGAACCTATGAATACATACTGTGTGTCTGTTGTGTGTCTGTTGTTTCTGTTTTGTGTCTGTTTTGTGTCATTTTGTGTCTGTTGTGTGTCTATTTTGTGTCTGTTGTGTGTCTGTTGTTTCTGTTGTGTGTCTGATGTGTGTCTATTGTGTGTCTGTTTTGTGTTTGTTTTGTGTCTTTTGTTTTGTGTCTGTTGTTTGTCTGTGTTGTGTCTGTTGTGTTTGTTTAGTGTCTGTTGTATGTCTGTTGTGTGTCTGTGTGTTCCTACCATTGGACTCAGACAGCTGGGCCAGGGTCTGGACTACGTAGAAGTGCGGTAGGACACCAGGCTGAAACTTGCTCAGTATCTCCTCCATGATGTCGTTGATGTGTTTGTTTCCCACGGCAACCAGGATGTTACTGGACGCCTGCTGCCAATCAGGGACGATGTCCTGGTCAAAGCAGTGGACCAACATGAGGACAGACAGACAGACAGACAGACAGACAGACAGACAGACAGACAGGAGGACAGGTGAGTTTGAAAGACAAATGCAGACATGGTGTCACATTAGGTTGAACTCTGTATGTGATGTGATGTAATTGAAGGGAAAAGTAACTGTAACTGAACTGTAACTGAAGGAAAAAGTAACTGTAACTGAAGATAAAAGTAACTGTAAACGATGGGAAAAGTAACTGTATTTGAAGGGAAAAGTAATTTAACTGAAGGGAAAAGTAACTGTAGCTGAAGGGAAAAGTAACTGAGAGGAAAAAGAACTGTAACTGAACTGTAACTGAAGGGAAAAGTAACTGTAACTGAACTGAAACTAAAGGTAAAAGTAACTGTAAATGAACTGTAACTGAAGGTACAAGTAACTGTAACTGAAGATAAAAGTACCTGTAACTGAAGGTAAAAGTAAATAACTGAAGGTAAAAGTAAATAACCGAAGATAAAAGTAAATAACCGAAGATAAAAGTAACTGTAACTGAAGGGAAAAGTAACTAACTCAACTGTAAATTAAGGTAAAAGTAACTGTAACTGAAGGGAAAAGTAACTGTTACTGAACTATAACTGAAGGTAAAAATAACTGTAACTGAAGGGAAAAGTAACTGTAACTGAAGGGAATAGTAACTGTAAATGAAGGGAAACGTAAATGTAACTGAAGATAAAAGTAACTGCAAATGAAGGGAAAAGTAACTGTAAATGAAGGGAAAAGTAAATGTAACTGAACTGTAACTGAAGGTAAAAGTAACTAGCTGAAGATAAAAGTAACTGTAACTGAAGATAAAAGTAACTTTAAATGAAGGGAAAAGCAACTGTAACTGAAAGTAAAAGTAACTGTAATTGAAGGTAAAGTAACTAACTGAGGGGAAAAAGAACTGTAGCTGAACTGTAACTGAAAATAAAAGTAACTGTAACTGATGAGAAACGTAACTGAAGGAAAAAGTAACTGACTGAAGGGAAAAGTTACTGTAACTGAACTGTAAATGAAGGGAAAAGTAACTGTAACTGAAGGGAAAAGTAACTGTAACTGAGGGGAAAAAGAACTGTAACTGAAGGGAAAAGTACCTAACTGAATTGTAACTGAAGGTAAAAGTAACTAACTAAAGGGAAAAGTTACTGTAACTGAACTGTAACTGAAAGGAAAAGTAACTGTAACTGAAGGGAAAAGTAACTGTAATGTGGACTGACATTGTGTGGTAATGATTACTGGCGTAGCACAGTCAAAGTTTGGACTAAAGTCTTTGTCAGTTCTGACTTTACTCTACATCCTTGTGTCAAACCAATCCAGTGTCAAACTGATGTGTTAAACTGATCCAGTGTTAAACTGGTCCATTGTCAGACTGATCCAGTGTCAAACTGATCCAGTGTCAGACTGATCCAGTGTTAAACTGATCCAGTGTGAACAGTTCTACTGACATTTTAAAGGTTTATGTGGATTCACTGAACTGTTCTAGGTTTGATGACTGTTTTGTGTTTCCTTCAGATTCTCTGGGTCAGCGGTTCTGTCTAAACACATATGGATGAACATGTCCAAATGTCTGTCAAAGCCTTGGACAGACGTATGTGTCCCTGCAGTGAAATGACCTGGACTACCTTAGATCTTGTCATCTCATCAGACGCCAAACAGATGATGCTCTTGATCCGTTCAGAACCGACATCCTCGATCCTGCAGCCAACAATCAGCTCCATGGTCTGAAGAACCACAACCCTGTGACCCACAACCAGCTGTAACGCAACACACACACACAACTGATGTCAGACACACTATAAATATATACAACAGACACACACACACAAACACACACACACTAACACACACACAGGTGGAGACCGTACAGACACATACCTTCATGATGATCAAACAGATGAGTGTGAATGTGTGTAGTACTTTTGTGTACTGTGAGTAGTACTTTTGTGTACTGTGAGTAGTACTTTTGTGTACTGTGAGTTGCAGAGGCTGCTTATAGACTGCAAGGGAAGCTCAGCTTCCCCTAAAATTATGAAAATTAAATGGTTTAATATGTACGGTTGTGTTGACATTTCATCAACTACAAATGTGTTAGAACATGTTCATTTCACAGACGAGTTCGTTCAGAATCAGCTTTATCACAAATCAACGGACTCGATGTTGTTCACTTCTCATACATTCCCGTTGTGCTGTTTTCTCATACGATCTCTGCTCAGTGCATTTGCCCGTAGAAGCCTGGCATCCATGCACTTCAATGGGACTGAGTGGAACAGTTTTTTTCATTGCCTCAAAACTGGAACGTAATTGGATAAATGCCACGCTGTTGTCCCACCCCCGGGTGCTCGGCATCTCTGGGGGTGAACGGAGCTGTGGGCGGAGCTCAGCTGGGCTGGACGCTGGGCTTCCACGTGCTGATTGGAGGATCAGTCAAAAGGCTGAATCCCGTTTGACTGACAGCTATTTTAGGATCTACTCCTTCACTTCACTGTTCAGTTTAATACTGTAGCGCATTCTGCTGTGAAATCAAGAGAGAAACGACTACAAAATTACTTACTCATTTCTTGCACTGTAAATAAAACACACTCATAGTACTTCCTTGTTTCAGTTTAACATAATTTCAACATTTTCTTGTTTACTTGGTATGATAAGGTCACTGACCGTTTTCTTAAAAAGGAATGGAGGACCGAATTTATGTTTAAATAACTTGACAATTTTTTTTAATGTAAGCCGACAATGAGCTTCCCCTCTCTGAAAGACGAGCAGCCGCCATTGGTGTGTAGTTACTTTTGTGTACTGTGTGTAATACTGTGTGTAGTACTGTTGTGTACTGAGTGTAGTACTGTTGTGTACTGAGTGTAGTACTGTTGTGTACTGTGTGTAGTACCTTGGGGTGCTTCAGCAGGTACTCCTGACACATGGCCAACACTCGCTCCGGCTGCCGTTTCCCCAGAGTCAACATGGACTTACAGACCTGCTCCTGGACCTCACAGTCTTTATCGTTGGCAGCATCTAGTAAAGCCAGGGTCACCTCTGGAGAGAAAACCCAACAGAACCAAGAGAACCAGAGGAACCAGAAGAACCAGGTAACCAGGACAACCAGAGGAACCAGGTAACCAGGACAATCAGAGGAACCAGATAAACCAGGAGTACATGTGAACACAGATGGAAAATGAAGTCTATGAGGAAAACACATCATCTGGAACATGTGAAATAAAGACAGAGAACAGCTCACGTTCTACGTCGGTGTCATCCATGACACACAGACAGACCAAGTCCACAGACAGAGGACAGGCGGAGACTCCCTCTGGGGGACGGAGGACAGGCGGAGACTCCCTCTGGGGGACGGAGGACAGGCGGAGACTCCCTCTGGGGGACAGAGGGTGGACCAGTGGAGACCTGGAGGACAAAAAGAACAAATACTGAATGTCACAACTCACAGAATTACACTGAGAACTGGAAACACCAGGACTGGGACCAGAACCAAGACCAGAACCAGGACCAGCACCAGGACAAAGACCAGTACCAAGACCAGCACCCACACCAGAACCAGGACCAGATCCAGGACCAGAACTAGGACCAGGACAAAGACCAGAACCAGGACCAAGCAAAGACCCAGGTCGAGGACCACATTTACTGATCAACCACTGATTTATACAGACAGTACTATGATGTGTGTACTTACACAGACGGTACTATGATCTGTGTACTCGTACAGACGGTACAATGATCTGTGTACTCATACAGACAGTACTATGATCTGTGTACTTATACAGACGCTATTATTATCTGTGTACTCTTACAGACGGTATTATTATCTGTGTACTCATACAGACGGTACTATGATCTGTGTACTCATACAGACAGTACAATGATCTGTGTACTCATACAGACAGTACTATGATCTGTGTACTCATACAGACGGTATTATTATCTGTGTACTCGTACAGACGGTACTGTGATCTGTGTACAGACGATACTATGATCTGTGTACTTATACAGACGGTATTATGATCTGTGTACTTATACAAATGGTACTAAGATGTGTGTACTTATACAGACGGTACTAAGATCTGTGTACTTACAGGGTGGGGAAGCAAAATTTACAACGGACATTTAGTTGTTTTTTCTCAGCAGGCACTATGTCAATTGTTTTGAAACCAAACATATATTGATGTCATAATCATACCTAACACTATTATCCATACCTTTTCAGAAACTTTTGCCCATATGAGTAATCAGGAAAGCAAACGTCAAAGAGTGTGTGATTTGCTGAATGCACTCGTCACACCAAAGGAGATTTCAAAAATAGTTGGAGTGTCCATAAAGACTGTTTATAATGGAAAGAAGAGAATGACTATGAGCAAAACTATTACAAGAAAGTCTGGAAGATATTATTAAAGAAGAATGGGAGAAGTTGTCACCCGAATATCTGAGGAACACTTGCGCAAGAAGGAGGACACATAGAATAAAAACATTTTCTATTATGTCAATTTTCTTGTGGCAAATAAATTCTCATGACTTTCAATAAACTAACTGGTCATACACTGTCTTTCAATCCCTGCCTCAAAATATTGTAAATTTTGCTTCCCCACCCTGTATACAGACGATACTAGGATCCGTGTACTTATACAGATGGTACTAGGATCTTTGTACTTATACAGATGGTACTAGGATCTGTGTGAAATACACTGTATAAATACTATAAATACTACAACTACTATAAATACTATAAATCATCTGACATAATAATAATAATAATAATGATAATAATAATAACAGCAACAACAACAATATCAATAATAATAATAATAGGTGTTGTGTGTTTGTCGTTGTGTTTGTTGTTGTGTGTGTTTGTTATTGTGTGTTTGTCGTTGTGTGTGTGTGTGTGTGTGTGTGTGTCGTTGTGTAGACTTAACAAACCCACTCGGACACACAGAGGAGCAGACACACAACACGGACGCACACATCTGTGAACCCAGCCGTTGTTCAGTATTTGACACCGTGTCGTGTGTGCGTGTGTAGTGTGTTTGTTGTGTGTCTTTAGTGGGTTTGTGTGAAGCTACCTGACAGCCGTTAGCATACGAAGCTAACAGCTGTCGGTACAGCTACAGCTACGGAAGAGCTGCTACGTCCTGACGTCACGTACAAAAACACTACTTTGTCCACACTGGCGCACTGTCACAGACACACAACTACACACAAACACACACACTCTTACCTCGGGCTGGACGACGGGGATCCGGGTCGGAACCGGGTTGAGGTTTGTGTGTCCGTCCGACACCGCAGGTGGAAACACGGCTAGTCGCGTGCCGGCGGTCAGCAGGAAGGGGGCGGGGCTAGGAGCATAGAACGAGGGTGGGTAGAGCTGCAACACAGATACAAACTCTGTGAACACAACTACACAATGAACACAACTACACACAATGAACGCAACTACACAATGAACACAACCACACAATAAACATAACTACACACAATGAACACATTTACACACTTCCTGAAGAAGGTAAACAGAGGCTTTGAGGTCACATGACCAGGCAGTGATTGGATGGTTGTGGTCATGTGACAGTAGTTGTCAGTCATATGATGCTCATGAACAAACACGAATGAAGTGAAGTGACGTTAATTAATCACTTATTGAAAAGTGTTGACTTATTTCATTGACAAATTTGTAGCATAAAGTGTTATTTCCTATAGTTGTGCATTTAACTTCACAAGTATTTACCCCAAAAGAAAAGAAAAGAAAAGAAAAGAAAAAGAAAGGAAAGGAAGAAGAAAAGAAAAACGAAAGAAAAGATCAGAACACCTACTGTTTCGACACTTCTTAAAGCTCTTCTGTTCCATCTGTCAGTTTTACACTTTTCTTTTGTATTCTTCAAATCCTCCTGATAAACATGTGTCAAACTAAAATGTAAAACCAATTCACCAGGTTTGAAACTCACAAATGTTTAATTCTCATATATTTCTAACCAATTATTTTATTGGGTCTGAATAAAATAATTGGCTGAGCCTCCTGTCAGTCATCTGTTACCACCCACATCAGATATCGGTGCCTTTGAATCTATAGTTTCATTGGTTCTGCTCCCCCTGTCAAAGGCTTTGAATGGATGAGACTCAAATGCACTGAGGTGTTGAAGGGAACAAACATATTTATTTACAACACAAACATCCACCTACAGAAGAACCAGTGACTGAGGGGTGGAGCTACAGTCTGGGTTCAGGTGGGCTGGACTCCACAGACACAAACAGAACCTTTTACCGCCATGGGACTCCACCTACACGGACATGATGTCACACAGTGTAGGATGATGAATGGATGGACTCTGAAACCTCAAATGTGCATGGACAGTGGGCAGAGTCTGCTCTGCTCACAGTCCAGCCTAGTCCACCCTCTGTGGACCCTTTACTGTATGTAGGTGATGAGGTCCAGCGAAGACCCTGGTCCACAGACCGGATCCTTAAATACCGGCCTACTGATAAAGGGGACACAGGAGGATGATGGTGTCTCTGATCACTGAGGGAGGGGTCCACAGCCACATCCAAGCGCACCACACCTCCGCCTCCACCCAGGGGGAAGGGGGCGGGGCTTTGGAGGGAGGCGGGTTGTTCATGATCCATGTTGGACTAAGTGTTGTGTTTGGTTTCAGATCAGAAGGTCCAGTTTAAAATGAATCAGACATGACTGAACTGAACTCAAAAACCTGTTTATTAACGTTTAATCAAATACAGACAAACAATAAAGCAACAGGAGACAGTAAAAACAGCAAAAAGATCCAAAGGTTCTAAGTACTGGACATGTTCTAAGTACTGGACATATTCCAAATACTGGACATGTTCTAAGTACTGGACGTGTTCTAAATAATGAGATGATGAATCACAATCAAATCAGATTTGGTTGAATAAATGTGTGGATGTTTAACCCTATTATCACAGGTACGGCTTCAAAACAGGATAAAAAACAGTCTTTTGTGGATTAAATTTAGAATTTCACAAAGTAACAGTTTGTCATTTTCTGAGGATTTAGTTTACAATAATAAATATGATGCATAATGTTTGCATTAAAGTTAGTATTAGTTGGAGATGATCAGCCACATTCAATAAAAACACACATATGCAGGGTTAGAGACAGATGAGTACATTTAGATTCTATATGTTCTATATCTATACATTAATCACACAATAGAGAATAAAATACAAAGACCTGGATGTAAACATTTCACATCTGTTACCCTGTACACGCTAGGAAAACATGCTGTCATCACCATGACAACAGCGGCGTGGGCGGAGACACTGAAAACAGACCAGCTGTCCTCTCACATGCATCAACCTGGGTCCAGTCAGGTGGGTCGATCGTCCAGTCAGGTGGGTCGATCGTCCAATCAGGTGAGTCGGTTGTCCAAACAGGTGGGTTGGTCGTCCAGTCAGTGACGCTTCAGTTGGTTTTAATGTTTCAAACAAAATGACATGAAATCACAGCTGGTCTCAAATGTCTCTAGTCCTTGTCCGTCTCATGCGTCCCCAGACGTCAACTCTCTGCCTGGTTGTGTTTTCCTACAAAAAAGAAATGAATCTTCATTACCATCATCATCATCATTATCATCAGGATGGTGATGGGGGCGGGGTCAGCCCACCTTACCCTAACCCCAGAGTTACCGTCACATCCTGTCGATGGGTTAACGTTAGGGCGGGGTCAGAGTTAGGGGGGAGTGAGGATGGGGTCAGGGTGTTTAGTGTTGGGGTCATGGACCTACTCGTGTTTGGTGAGGGGGGCTTTGTCACAGGTGACCTCTCGGAGCGTCCCCGCCTCCGTGGCCTGGGTCTGAACCCCCACTTGATGCAAACTGCCCCGGGGGGTGGGCAAGCCCTTCAGCTTCACCTCACTGCTCCACAAAACACACAATATTAGGGTTACACGAAACACACAAAACACACAACATTAGGGTTACACAAAGCACACAAAACACAAAACACACAATATTAGAGTTACACAAAACACACAATATTAGGGTTACACAAAACACACACAACACACAATATTAGGGTTACACAATGCCATCAAAGGCCCCAGACGGACAGACAGACAGGTTAAAAGTGTCTGTCAGCTTGGTGTTCATACCCATTCGTGGCTCCGTCTCCGTCCTCCATCATTTTCAGACCTGGAACCCTCTGTCCAAACAGTTTGACAGCAATGGACATGAGGAGGCCACAGCGGTTTCTATAGCAACAGGAGGCGTCAACCACCAGGAAAACCACCAAGAAGATGAACATGACGATGCCCACCACACTGCCTTTGGTCATGGAGCCGCTGGGCTTCACTGAGGACAGAGGGACAGATGGTGACAAGGGTCCAGACCTATGGTTCTGTTGGACAGATGGACATGGACATACCAGGACGCTCTGCGATGGTGAAGTTGAATGAAGCCGGGACGGACGAACCGTTAGCGTTGACAGCGGTGACTTCCAGGTGATAGTCTGAGCCGAAGGACAGGTTTGGAAGAAGGATGGAGTCTGCGTCCTTGGACAGACGAAGCTCCGTCCACTCAGCTGCCTCCTTATCCTGGAAGAAGAACGACGGTCAGATCCAGTACGACCAACAAACACAGACGGAGAACATTAAAGAGGTTCCATGTCCTGGTCGTACCTGTCGGAACCGGACAGTGAAATGCAGCAGAGGAGAACCTCCGTCATCAATCTGCGTAAGAGGAACAGAGAAGGAGTTTCCATCGATCCGCATCTGACCAGGCGACAGAACCGGACTGTCGGGTTCTCCTGCCAACCCAGAACACAGGAACCAGTCAACAAAGTCCATCCAGGTTCAACCCTCCTGGTAGAACTTTAATGAAACATTCAGAACCATTTATACGAAGTCTTGGAAGAGGTGAGTGTGATTGGACAGAAGAAGGAGGGCAGAGTCAGTCCAATGGTTCATGATGAAGGGGTCTTCTCCACAGGGATCAGGATGGGGGGGGGGGGGGGGGTTAACAATCAATCATCAATCAATTCATTGATTCCTACCCAATAATTAAATTACTGATCAACTCAAAGGTCCAGTTTGTTCCTGTTTCTTTGTCCTTGACGATAAACTGAACATTTGATGATGAAATCATTCTTTTACTGACATTTTATAGATTAAACAATTTACAGATTAATGGAAAATCAAAACAGTGATGAAGTTTTAGGTCTGGATTTTGTGCTGAATGTCTTTGAGGATATGATTGAATTTGAACATCTGTCTGAAACACCTGCTTCAAAATACAAACGTAAACAGTCAAATACCTTCTGTAGATGATGAAGATGATGTCATCAGGATGGAGGATGAAGATGAAGATGGAGGATGAGGATGATGATGGAGGATGAAGATGGAGGATGAGGATGATGATGGGGGATTAAGATGAACATCGAGGATGAAGATGAAGATGGAGGATGAGGATGATGATGGGGGATGAAGATGGAGGATGAGGATGATGATGGAGGATGAGGATGAAGATGGAGGATGAGGATGATGATGATGATGATGATGGAGGATAAAGATGAAGATGGAGGATGGAGGATGAGAATGAAGATGGATGATGATGATGATGATGATGATGGAGGATGAGGATGAAGATGGATGATGATGATGATGATGAAGATGGAGGATGAGGATGATGTTAGAACAGATAAGACAGAATACCAGATTAGACCATGTCGTTGTGACGACTAGTTGTGTGTCCATGTGTTGTGTGTCTGTGTGTTACGTGTGTGTTGTGTGTGTTCGTGTTTTGTGTGTGTGTTGTGTGTCTGTGTGTTGTTTGTGTGTGTTGTGTGTGTGTTGTGTGTCTGTGTGTTGATGGTTGTGTTACTCACGTATTCCCTGAGTCCGAACACTTTTAGAATCTGAAAACGGTCCCAGTCCAACAGCATTCAGTGCAGCCAGACGGACCCTGTACCAGGTGTAGGGCTTTAGGGAGGGAATGGATAAGGAGTCTACACACACACACACACACACACACACACACACACACACACGCACACACACACACACACACACACACACAACATCATTAACTCAAACTGAGTGAAAGTTAAGGAACCAAATATGACTCATTCAGTGTGGGGGGGGGGGTCTTGGTACCTGTTAGGGTTAGGGTTGTGTGGGGGGTTCTGGTACCTGTTAGGGTTAGGGTTGGGGGGGGGGTCTGGTACCTGTTACTGGAACTGTGAGCTCCGCCCATGGTTCTGTTGGACCTCGTCTCCACTGGAGGACGAAGCTGGTGATGGGCGTCCCTCCACTGACCGGCAAGTCTTTGAGGCTGAAGACCACGGAGGTGGGTCCAGGAGACACCGACAGGTAGTGAGGTGGACCGGGCTGAGCTGTGGGTCAGGAAGGTCAGGGGTCAAAGGTCAGGCTCACTGGTCCATGGTACCAGTTCTATGAAAGCCATGTCCTCTTACTGTGGATGGCCACATCTCTGGAGGCGTTTCCTGAGGCGCTGACGGCCACGCAGGAGTACAGGCCGCCATCAGACGACACCACGCCATCCATGAGCAGCACGCCGTCCACCGCCCGGACACGCCCCGACACCGAGTCCTGATGCAGACACACACACGTCACGTACATATACCACATGTGTGTGGGGTTGTGTGGTGTTGTGTGTAGTACACTGACCAGTGTGCGTCCGTTGTGTTTGTTGAGCCAGTGCAACTCAGGCTGAGGATGTCCAGACACGTTACAGGACACGGACACGTGTCCACCCACCGACACGCTCTGCAGGTCTGTAGACACGAACACCTCTGGGGCCTCTGCAACCGCACAGCACCCCTGTCAGTACTCACTAACTACTATACACTACTGTGTACTTGTACTGCAGTAGTCTGACACATTCAGGTACTTTCATGTTCAACTGTTTAATCCTCTGAAAACAACTGTGTGTGTGATCTGTACGTGACATGGCAGGGTGTGTGTTGTTGTTATTGTTGTGTTGTGGTGGTGGTGGTGGTGTGTAGCTGTGGTACTGTTGTGTAGTTGTGGTGCTGCTGTGTTGTTGTGGTACTGTTGTGTAGTTGTGGTACTGTTGTGTAATTATGGTACTGTTGTGTAGTTTTTTTTTAAAGAAGCTCAGCTGAACCAACCAAAGACCTCCAGCCTGGTGGTGGCGCTGCTCTCAGCGATCTTGTTGGTGGCGGTGCACATGTACTTCCCATTGTCGGCCGTGGTAACGGACAGAATGGTCAGCTGACTGCGGTCCGAGTTGAACAGGTGACGGGAGGGGTCAAAGGTCACCGGCCTAACAGAGGGAAATGGAAATCAGACTTTCAGGACAGTTTCAATCTGTTGGCATCGACAGTGGATCCATCCTGAAGCAGACACAGGAAGTACAGGTGAGTACTGGAGGGAGTTCATTTGTGGGTTAGGGTTAGGGTTCTGTGGGGTAGCCTAACAGGAGCAGGGTTAGGGTTAAGGTTAGGGTTCAGTGGGGTAACCTCACCCTAACCCTAACCCCTGGGTGGACATGTGCAGGTGCAGGAGGTTCTTACAGGGTCCAGCTGATGTTAGGTGGAGGGGACCCGTGGACCAAACACAAAAGGGAGGTGTTGGAGGAGGGTCCGGCCATCACCCTCTGCAACTCCTCTCTGACACGGACCGAAGGAGGAGCTGGTGGGTGAACCACGACGGCAAGTTAGAGGCAGTTCCACTTTAGTCAATAGTTTAACATGATTTACTTCATAAAAGTTGTTTTAAAATACAGTTGTAAAGTATTTCAACAGTTTTTTAGTTGAGAATCACATTTTGATCTTAATTTTTGAGTCTCTATGATGTGAATAATCAGTCCTGAAATAAACAGACTCATCTCCCAGGTAGACCAGGTAGACCACATTAGCCAGGTTGACCAGGTTAACCAGGTAGACCAGGTAGACCAGGTTGACCAGGTAGACCAGGTTAACCGGGTAGACCAGGTTAACCAGGTAGACCAGGTGACTGGTCTCTACTCATTTGTAGGCTGCTGACACATTCTCCATGTCAGATGGGTTGTCCCATTGCCATGACGATACTGACCGTTGACCACCACGGACACCAGCTGCTGCTGGTAGACGGGGCGTCCTCTGATCTGAGCCTGACACACGTACGTCCCTCCATCGTCCCTCTTCACGTTTCTGATTACCAGCGTATTGTCGGTCCTCTGATGGACACGAGTCGCTCCTGAACAAACAACGAGACTCCGTCACTGTCAGTCTGGTGATCAAACTCAAATGGTTGATTAACCCTAACTCTAACCCCAACCCCAACCCTAAACCCCAAACCCCAAACCCCAAACCCCAAACCCTAAACCAAAACCTAAACCCTAACCCCAACCCTAAACTCTAACCCTTAACATAAACCCTGACCCTAAACCTTAAATCTAAACCCTAACCCCAACCCTAAATCTAAACCCTAACCCTAAATCTAAACCCTAACCCAAAACCCTAAACCCTAAACCTAAACCCTAACCCTAAATCCTAACTCTAAACCCTACATCTAAACCCTAAACTCCACCTTTAACCCTTAAAGACCCAAACGTCTTCCTTTAACCTAAACCATCTACTGATCTAAACTGTTTATTTCCTGTTGATCCATTAATCCTATCAGTCCATTTCAATAATTGGTGTCAAACACAGTTCTTCATCTTTTCATGATCATCAGATATGACCATATTTAGATGTTCACAGGCTCCGTAGTTACCATGGAAAAACTGGCATCTCAACCAACATTGATTCGCCAGTAAAACCCATGGAATTGGATCAGTGACAGTGGATGGACACACTGGGTTTATGTTCAGTTAATGACAGATTGGACTGAAAAAGACACTGTTTATTTAGTTTGATCTGATTGTGATATAATAACCATCAACTTTAATCTGAGCTTTAATGAACTTCTACATGATCAGTGAATTCAATATAGAAAACATCTTATTTATACTGATAAAATACAAAATACACAAGATAATGTTATAATAAATGGTGATAAACCACTTGAGAAAAGGTTAGATAAGAGAACATGTCCTTTTGGAACTGACACTCAAGTAGTTCTGGCTCTTTTTGGGTTAATATGACGTTCTCCAGAAAGCCAATTGAACTTCAACAGTCAGACACCTTTGTTGAAGGGGTGGAACTTGATTTAGTCAAAGAGTTCAAGAACCTAGGCTGAACCTTGGATCCAACATTAACCTTTAAAAACACTGTCAACCCTTTTTGGAGCCTAAATGTGGCTCAGATGTTTGGACTCTCTCCCATTGAATCCTCTGCAACTTCCTGCTCACTTGAACATTCAAACCCATTGAATCTTTTTTTTTTTTATATATAAACAATCTTCGACAAAAACCCATTTAGTTTCCACCACTGCATTGTTTTAAATCAATAGAAATTCCTTCATTTGAATAGTTTTGTGAATTTCCAAAATGTGTGTCTGATATTCAAATCTTGTGCGGACTGGCCCCTCCCCCCTGACGGAAACAAACAAACAAACAAATAAATAAATCAAACACCAGACGATGAGACGGAAATGACCTGAGGAGGTGCCGACGTACCATCAGAGGAGATCTGCTCTTTGTTTCTGAACCACTGGACGTCGACAGCTGGACTCCCCACCACCAGACACGGAACCACGGCCTCATTCCCCTCCAGGAACTCATGGTAGGTCTTATTGGTGGTGAATGATGGACCATCTAAGGACAAAGGATGGGGGGGGGTCAGTGTGGGGTCAGTGTGTGTCCAGTGTGTGTCCAGTGTGCAGTCAGTGTGTGTCCAGTGTGTGGTCAGTGTGCGGTCAGTGTGTGTCCAGTATGCAGTCAGTGTGTGTCCAGTGTGCGGTCAGTATGTGTCCAGTGTGTGTCCAGTGTGTGGTCAGTGTGCGCTCAGTGTGTGTCCAGTATGCAGTCAGTGTGTGTCCAGTGTGTGGTCAGTATGTGTCCAGTGTATGTCCAGTGTGGGGTCAGTGTGTGTCGAGTGTGTGGTCAGTGTATGGTCAGTGTGTGCTCAGTGTGTGCTCAGTGTGTGCTCAGTGTGTGTCCAGTGTGTGGTCAATGTATGGTCAGTGTGTGCTCAGTGTGTGTCCAGTGTGCGGTCAGTGTGTGTCCAGTGTGCGGTCAGTGTGTGTCCAATGTGTGGTCAGTGTGTGTCCAGTGTGTGGTCAGCATGTGTCCAGTGTGCAGTCAGTGTGTGTCCAGTGTGTGGTCAGTGTGTGTCCAGTGTGTGGTCAGCATGTGTCCAGTGTGCAGTTAGCATGTGTCCAGTGTGCAGTCAGTGTGTGTCCAGTGTGTGGTCAGTGTGTGTCCACTGACCCTTCCCTTGACCCTCTACCCACCGTAAACGTACAGCTGCGTGTCCCTCTCGTCTCGGTGTCCAGTCTCGAATTCGCACACACAGGTGTATCTGCCTGCGTCCTCCAGAGTCGCCTTCTTTAGGATCAGTTTGGAGGACTCTTCGTCCACCTTGGACACCTTCTCCTCATCGTCTATCTCCACCCCGTCCTTGTGCCAGGTTATTTCTCCTTCTGCTCCAGCTGATGGACGGACAGAGAGACGGGATGAGGACATTCAGGACCTTCCAGAGTTCTACTGGTTCTCAGTCAAACAGGACGACACTGACCTTTACAGATCATGATGACCTCGTCTCCCACGGCAGCATCAGGTTTACTGTTAATGAGCTGAAACTTAGCATCTGGAGCAGGACAGACACAAGGACATGGACATGATCAGACCACAGACTGAACTGGACTCACTGACCATGATGGACATGAACAAGAACATGAACAGAAACAGGAACAGGAACCTGAACCTAACGCTAACTCTAAATCTAACTCTAATTTTAACTCTAACTCTAATTCTAACTAACTTTAACTTGAACTCGAACTTCAACTCTAACTCTAATTCTAACTCTAACTTTAACTCTTACTCTAACACTAACACTAATTCTAACTATAACATTAACACTAATTCTAACTCCAACTCTAATTCTAACTCTATCTCTAACTTTAACTCTGACTCTAACTCTAATTCTAACTCTAATTCTAACTAACTCTAATTCTAATTTTAACTCTAACACTAACTCTAACTTTAACTGTAACTCTAACTTTAACTTTAACTCTAACACAAACACTAACTCTAACACTAACACTAATTCTAACTCTAACACTGATTCTAACTCTAACACTTACACTAATTCTATTTCTTACACTAACTCTAACTTTAACTCTAACCCTAACTCTAACACAAACACTAATTCTAACTCTAATTCTAACTCTAACTGTAACTCTAACACTAATTCTAACTCTAACTTTAACTCTAACTCTAACTTTAACTCTAACACTAACTTTAACTCTAACTCTAACACTAATTCTAACTGTAACTCTAACACTAACTCTAACTCTAACTCTGGCTCTAACACTAATTCTAACTCTAACACTAATTCTAATTCTAACACAATCAAATGTCAAAACACAAAAGGTCAAATTATTGTCACATCGTATTCATATCAATGTAGAGAAAGTCTGATCTTACCGGTGCTGAACATCATCATCATCATCAGGTAGGTCACTCTGAGGATGAAAGCTGATTGGTCTGTCATGTTTGACCTGTGCAGGACAGTGATCCAGTCCGACCTCAAACAGCAGTGCCTCAGCTTCCTCTGGGTCACAGGTCCACAGGGTCACAGGTTCCTTGGGTTCCTCTGGTTCACAGGGTCACAGGTTCCTAAGGTTACTCAGGTTCCTCCGGTTCAAAGGTTCACAGGTTCACAGGTTCTTCTAGTTCCTTGGGTTCCTCAGGTTCACCGGTTCCTCCGGTTCCACGGCGTCCTGGATGGTTTGGACAGACTGAAGGCTGAAGCTGACTGATGTGTGTATCTGTCAACTGTCAGAGGTTTTATAGAGCCTGACAGGAAGGGGCGGACCAGGACCAGTACCAGGACCCGGGGTGGGTCTGGGGGATGGGGTGGGGGGTCACTGATTCCACCTCCTCATTCCTCCTTTAGTCCACTTGACTGTGTGTGGATGGTCTCCTTTGTGCCATATCTGTATTTATTCTTGTTCTTTGCTCTCTTCTCTGCTCCTCCACCCTGTTCCTCTGGTTTCCTCCAGACTGTCGGATGGGGGGGGGGGGCAGCAGCCCCCAGGGGAAGATGAGATGGACTGAGATATTTTTATCATCCCATCAAAGTCTTTCCAAGCACAAGCACCAAACTCCCCTAATCCTACTATAAGTAACCCAAACTAACTCTAATCCAAACTAACCCAAACTAACTCTAACCAAAACTAACCCAAACTAACCCTAACCCAAACTAACTAACCCAAACTAACTCTAACCAAAACTAACCCAAACTAACCCTAACCCAAACTAACTAACCCAAACTAACCCAAACTAACTCTAACCCAAACTAACCCAAATTAACTCCAACCAAAACTAACTCTGACAAACAACACCTCCCAGCAAAAACTGAACCTTGGTTCAAATCTGGTGCTGATCCTATTTTCTCCTGTAGGAGTTAAACCCACGTCCACAGACTGACCAGTAAACCCATGTCCACAGACTGACCCTTTAACGCACGTCCACAGACTGACCATTAAACCCACATCCACAGACTGACCATTTAACCCACGTCCACAGACTGGCCATTAAACCCACATCCACAGACTGACCATTAAACCTACATCCACAGACTGACCATTAAACTACTTTTACTCTTTAACCCTTTTACCCTTTAACTCTTTACTCCTTTAACTCCTTAACTCTTTACCCCCTTTACCACTTTAAATCTTTAACTCTTTACTCCTTTAACTTTTTAACTCCTTTACCCTTTAGCTCTTTAACTCTTCAACCCTTTAACCCTTTTACTCTTTAACTCTTTTACCCTTTAACCCTTTAACTCTTTTACCCTTTAACTCTGTAACTCTTTTACTCTTCACTCCTTTAACTCTTTACCCCTTTAACTCTTTTACTCTTTAACTCTTTTACCTTTTAACCCTTTAACTCTTTTACCCTTTAACTCTGTAACTCTTTTACTCTTCACTCCTTTAACTCTTTACCCCTTTAACTCTTTTACCCTTTAGCTCTTTAACTCTTCAACCCTTTAACTCTTTTACCCTTTAACTCTTTTATTCTTTCCTCCTTTAACTCTTTAACTCTTCAACCCTTTAACTCTTTTACCCTTTAACTCTTTTACTCTTTACTCCTTTAATTCTTTAACTCTTTACCCCTTTAACTCTTTTACCCTTTAGCTCTTTAACTCTTCAACCCTTTAACTCTTTTACCCTTTAACTCTTTTATTCTTTCCTCCTTTAACTCTTTAACTCTTCAACCCTTTAACTCTTTTACCCTTTAACTCTTTTACTCTTTACTCCTTTAATTCTTTAACTCTTTACCCCTTTAACTCTTTACTCATTTAAAGGGTTAAAGGATGAACCGGTTGTTGTCCCTGAAACACCCAAACCACTGGCGTCATTCCTCTTTCATCTACGTGGCGATGGTATCCTCCGCCACTCAGACGACGGTCCTCTGGGTCCTATAACTCCTATTGGCCAGTGGCCAGCCGACCCTGCCCACCATCCCTCTGATAGCCTATCAGGGTCTCAGTGCTGCCATTCACATGACCAATCGAAGGGCAGGGAGTCCGAGGAGACCGCCTATCGGGCAGATTATCCAAAGGCACGATTATGGCTCATTAGAGCGGAGTGTGTTCATAATGAGGCCTGTTAACGACGCCATTAACGAGGGCGGGCGCATGCCGACAGCTGCTCCACCCACACTGCCATCACAGATGCAGTCTGACGCACACACAACAGCACATTACAGCCCACCATTAACCACCAGACCATCAACCACCAGACCATCAACCACCAACCACCAGACCATCAACCACCAGACCACCAGACCCCCAACCACCAGACCACCAACCACCAGACCATCAACCACCAACCACCAGACCATCAACCACCAACCACCAGACCATCAACCATCACTATCAGATCATCAACCATCAACCACCAGACCATCAACCACCAGACCACCAACCACCAGACCATCAACCACCAGACCACCAACCACCAGACCATCAACCACCTGACCACCAACCACCAGACCATCAATCATCAACCACCAGACCACCAACCATCAACCACCATACCATCAACCACCAACCACCAGACCATCTACCATCAGACCATCAACCATCACCACCAGACCATTAACCATCAACCACCAGACCATCAATCATCAACCACCAGACCACCAACCATCAACCACCATACCATCAACCACCAACCACCAGACCATCTACCATCAGACCATCAACCATCAACCACCAGACCACCAACCACCAAACCGTCAACCACCAGACCATCAACCACCAGACCATCAACCACCAACCACCAGACCATCAGTGGTCTGGTGGTCTGGTGGTTGGTGGTCTGGTGGTTGATAAATCAAGCGGTGTTCTTCTGCTGTTCACCATCTGTGATCAAATAAAGACTCAAATAAATCTTAAAGACAGAACTGTAGGTTTTATGGTCAGTGTTTCTATCCAGGATCTCTTCTTTTCACATCATTATCACCTCATTAACTTCACCAAAGGTGGAGATTAGACGTGTGCTGGTCCTGATCTGGTTTAAAACAGGAAATGTGTCAGATTAAGCAGGAAAACTGTAAAAAAAAAAAAAATTCCAGAGAAATCCTGCTCTACTGGTCTCAGATCCCCATCAGAACCCAGTAGAATCCATCAGATCCCATCAGAACCTATCAGAATACTCACACTACCATTGACCCATGATGCACTCAGTAAATGTTCATTCATGAACCCTCCTGTGTTTTGGTTCTTCTCAGTCAGAGACAGTCGAACTGCAGAGCACACGTACAGTTTGTTTGGATCTAATGTTTGGAAGAAAACATCCTTAACGGAAAGTGGAGTAAAATCTGAGCAGCTGATGAGGTCGTGTCGTGTTTGGACATGGATTCATTCATTCATGTAAAGGCATCCAAATATAGGGCTGCTCAAATAAACACAGCTCCGCTCTGCTCCCACTGTTTGTTTGGGCAGTTTACAGAGAATCCACAACTTCCCTCTGGGTTCCACATTTTCACCCGGGACGACCTGGGTCAATGCCATCACATCCACTCACCCCTGAACCTGACTATTAAAGATCTGAAAAGCTTCAGTCGACACCGAATCACAGAAATAAGGAAGTCAAATGTTCGACTGAGAGACTGTTCAGAGGAAAACTTCCACTGATTCTCACATTGTTCTTCATTTTGATCCGTTGTAAGTTTTTTTATCAAGTTCACATGTAGTTCTGGAATATTTATTGACTACTGTTAGATTAGTTTATATTTAACTTGAATTTTTCAGTGTTTAAATCCTTGGTCAGACACTGAACGAAGACCATATTGTCTAAAGTGGGCATGAGTGCAGTGCTGAACCACAGTGGAAAGTCCAAACAGCTGCAGTTTGGTTTCATTGTTCATTGTGCTTTTTATTTAGTTTTCCTGTTTTTGCTTCAGCTGAGCTGAGGCGACACATTAACCACCGACTGATTAAAGCATTTACGGACTTCTCTAATTTTAGCTTCGACCTGATGGTGAAGAATCAAAACCAGTAAAAGTCCATGAACGTCGGCTCCTTCCAGGTCCTCAATGCTGGTGTTCTGTTCAGATGAAGCATGTGATGACAGATGGAAAGACGGTGGCAGCGTTTGTTTGGACAGTTGGTGTGTGACCGACCACAGCACCGTACACTGGAACCACTGGAACCAATAGAACCACTGGAACCACTGGAAACAATGGAACCAATGGAACCACTGGAACCAATAGAACCACTGGAACCAATAGAATCACTGGAACCAATGGAACCGCTGGAACCAGTGGAACCACTGGAACCAATGGAACCACTAGAACCAATGGAACAGCTAGAACCAATGGAACCAAAAGAAGGCATCTGTTCCACCTGTTCCATCCACAGCATCTGAACATACTGAATATGTGAGTGGAACCACAGGAGCACTGGAGCTACCAGGAAAGACCCCAGACCCAAAGACCCCCAACCCAGAGACCCCAAACCCAAAAACATCTAACACAAAGACCCCTACCCCCAACCCAAGGACCCCTAACCCAAAGACCCCCAACCCTAACCCTAAGCCACAGTACTGTAGAGAACAGACCTCCAGAGGGTCTTCAGTAGATGGTGGTCGGTTCTCTCTAAACAATGGTAGAACTACACAGAAAAAAACACAGAACATTATGAAGAACAACTCTATTCTATTCTATTCTGTTTTTTTCTATTCTATTCTGCTCTATCAAATCCAAGTAGATAGATGAGCTTTACTACAGACTCATGGTTCACACTAAAAGGAGAACTAAACCAAAAACCTGGATATGTTTAGGAGGCACTCAGTACCATTTTATACACACACACACACACACACACACACACACACACACACACACACACATAAATATATAATAAATAAACAAACAAATAAATAAATAAATAAATAAATAAATATATATATATATATATATATATATATATATATATATATATATATATATATATATATATATATATATATATATATATATATGTATGTATACAGTACAGGCCAAAAGTTTGGACACACCTTCTCATTCTTCACATTTTCTTTATTTTCATGACTATTTACATTGTAGATTCTCACTGAAGGCATCAAAACCATGAATGAACACATGTGGAATTATGTACTTAACAAAAAAGTGTGAAATAACTGAAAACATCTCTTATATTCTAGTTTCTTCAAAGTAGCCACCCTTAGCTCTGATGACTGCCTTGCACACCCTTGGCATTCTCTTGATGAGCATCAAGAGGTAGTCACCTGAAATGGTTTTCACTTCATAGCTGTACCTTGTCAGGGTTACTTAGTGGAATTTCTTGCCTTATTGATGGGGTTGGGACCATCAGTTGTGTTGTGCAGAAGTCAGGTTGATGCACAGCTGACAGCCCTATTGGACAACTGTTAGAATGCATATTATGGCGAGAACCAATCAGCTAAGTAAAGACAAACGAGTGGCCATCATTACTTTAAGAAATGAAGGTCAGTCAGTCTAGAAAATTTCAAAAACTTTGAATGTGTCCCCAAGTGCAGTCGCAAAAACCATCAAGCGCTCCAACGAAACTGGCTCACATGAGGACCGCCCCAGGAAAGGAAGACCAAGAGTCACCTCTGATGCTGAAGATAAGTTCATCTGAGTCACCAGCCTCAGAAATCGCAAATTAACAGCAGCTCAGATTAGAGACCAGATGAATACCACACAGAGCTCTAGCAGCAGACACATCTCTACAACAACTGTTAAGAGGAGACTGCGTAAATCAGGCCTTCATGGTCACATAGCTGCTAGGAAACCACTGCTAAGGAGAGGCAACAAACAGAAGACATTTATTTGGACCAAGAAACCCAAGGAATGGACATTAGACCAGTGGAAATCTGTGCTTTGGTTTGATGAGTCCAAATTTGAGATCTTTGGATCCAACCGCCGTGTCTTTGTGCGACGCAGAAAAGGTGAACGGATGGATGCTACATGCCTGGTTCCCACCATGAAGCATGGAGGGGGAGGTGTGATGGTGTGGGGGTGCTTTGCTGGTGATGCTGTTGGGGATTTATTCAAGATTGAAGGCAACCTGAATCAGCATGGCTACCACAGCATCCTGAAGTGACATGCCATTCCATCCGGTTTGCGTTTAGTTGGACCATCATTTATGTTTCAACAGGACAATGACCCCAAACACACCTCCAGGCTGTATGAGGGATATCTGACCAAGAAGGAGAGTGATGGAGTGGCTGCGCCAGATGACCTGGCCTCCACAGTCACCGGACCTGAACCCAATCGAGATGGTTTGGGGTGAGCTGGACCGCAGAGTGAAGGCAAAAGGGCCAACAAGTGCTAAGCATCTCTGGGAACTTCTTCAAGACTGTTAGGAAACCATTTCAGATGACTACCTCTTGATGCTCATCAAGAGAATGGCAAGAGTGTGCAAAGCAGTCATCAGAGCTAAGGGTGGCTACTTTGAAGAAACTAGAATATAAGATATGTTTTCAGTTATTTCACACTTTTTTGTTAAGTACATAATTCCACATGTGTTCATTCATAGTTTTGATGCCTTCAGTGAGAATCTACAATGTAAATAGTCATGAAAATAAAGAAAATGCAAAGAATGAGAAGGTGTGTCCAAACTTTTGGCCTGTACTGTGTGTATATGTATATATATATATATATATGTATATATATATATATATATATATATATATATATATATATATATATATATATATATATATATATATATATATATATATATATATATGTGGAAGATTAGTCAAAAATCAAAGGACAGTATTTTCTGAATGATTCAGGTGACACATAAAGTGAACACACAGTTCACTAGAACATGTGGAGCCTTAGAACATCCTCTTGTAGATGCACACATGGAGGTGCAGGTGATCAGAGGTCACATGATTGTTGTTGGTGGGGGGTCTGTTTACTGGTTGTTTATGGGACAACAATGGTTGGCATAAACAGACGTTTGGATGACGCTGGGTGTGTCTGGACTGTCTTCTCTGACTGTGTATTTGTGTGTCTTTGTGTGTCTTTGTGTTGTCTCAGTGTGTCTTTGTTGTCTTTGTGTTGTCTCAGTGTGTCTTTGTGTTGTCTCTGTGTGTATAAATAGTGCTCAGGAGCAGCTGCTGTTGTCACTTTCATTGTGACAACAATGGACAGAAGAGCAGAGACAGGAAACGCTCCGACTGGTGTTTAGAGTCCACTATGCACCACCAGGGTTATTTTAGTCCAAGTGCTGAAGAGACAGACGTGAGGACAAGCCACGTCTCTGCACGCCACAAATGAGACTGGAACCAAACCAAGACCACCATGAGAACGTGGACTAATGTTCCCTCCAATTTTTCGTGTGTCTGAGCAAACACACAAACTCCCTGAGCGGTCCCTTGGACCACTGTGAGCGACATCAGACGTGCACACTGTGGTCACGCCAGTATCACATCCGTCCAAGTTAGCTGGTTTAGTAAAAGAATCAAATTACAGCAGTAATTTCTATTAGATTACTTTTAATTAAGTGATTTAGTCCACTTACAATGAAAAAGACAAAAATTATGTTCATGACCTGTGTAGTATGTTAAGACCATTGGAAGTATAAATATTTATTTTAAGTATGCCTTAACATGACCTGTTAATCGAATCGAGCCAACAATAAACTCCAATTTGAAAACACACTTAACATTTTTATTTTACAGCTCTGACTTGTATCATGGGTATGAGTATGAGTATGAGTATGAGTATGAGTATGTATGTCAGTGTGTGAAACTCCTGCTGTGGTCTGGGAGAGAGTCCTGCTCCTGTAACTCTTTGTCTGTAAAATATATAATTACAACATTTTTATTAGCATTTCTACTACTCATAAACTAATAACAGAATTTAATGATCAGTATCCATAAATGACAATTCTTAATAGATCACACTAGATAAGCACAAATCTGATTGAGGACTTAAATTTCACCTTATTTTTCCTGTGTGTCCTGCTCACTTCTCCAATCGTTGTACAGTTTGTCCAGCTTGATGACCCTGTCTGCTTCTTTCACTGGGTGAGAGTCCTCCTTTTGACATAAAATTTTGATCACACTGAAACATTCACATTTTGCACAATGACATGTGCTGTAGAACAAACATGTGATACGGTGAAAATTCCATCAACTCTGTAAAATATATAATTACAGTTTTTATTATCGTTTCTACTACTTGTAGTAATAGCATTTAATGATTATCCATAATAAATGAAAATTCTTAATAAGTGACACCATAAGCAAAAAACTGATTGAGAAATTAAATATCACCTTATTTTTTTTTCCGTCTGTCCTTCTCACATCTCCAGTGGTTGAACACTTTGTCCAGGTTGATGGCCTCATCTACTTCTAGCTTTGACTTTATGCGCATTAGCTGGTCCAAATGTGCCGCTCTCCCCCAGTAATGTACCGGTCCCCATTCCCATCTTGCATCTTCGTATAATTCCAACCGCATTCAAATGACTTTTGTGCTGAATGTGACACTTGAGGTAGTCCAGCTTCCATTCTGTCCACACTTTTCCCTCTGAAAACTTGCTCGCTACCTTGGCTTTGCTACATGTTTGGCAGAGCAGATCTTTCTAACTCAAAAAATAAAAAATCTCACCCAGTTTTCGCTGTTTTTCCTACCGTTTGCACATTCTCCAAAAGCCATTCCATCCTAAAAGAAGTGCATTTCTTTTTTTACTTTGGCTTGGTAAGTGGACGTGCCACTGCCCATTTGTTTCACCATTATTGGAAGGGGTTAACACTAGCAGGACATTCGCAGCTCTCAACTGCACCGTGGCTACACCGTTTTTCAGGCAAACACACCAGTAAGGACGCTATCAATGACGTTGATTAGCTGCGTGAATACGTGTGTAAACCGCATCATATCATTTGCTGACCCGTCACCTGCCACTCTAAGTCACACTGCAAAATGGTACAATATAAATTGCAATGTGTTTATTTTTTCTCAATTCAGGTTGGAATTTTATTTTGTGCACAGCGCAGATTTTCTGTGCGTGGGGACCGTGTTAGCAGTGCGCAGCTTAGAGTGAACAGTGACGTGGACCACCGCCCAGAGGTTTACAACATTACACAACGTCCAACAGGACTCCAAACCTTCAGGACTGGACATCAGAAGAACCAACTGAAAACTCACTTATGTCAGATGAACCAACCGAAAACTCACTGATATCAGAAGAACCGACCGAAGACTCACTGACGTCAGATGAACTGATGTAGGAAGAACCAACCAAAAACTCACCGATGTCAGAAGAACCGACCGAAAACTCACCGACGTCAGAAGAACCGACACAGGAAGAACCAACCAAAAACTCACCGATGTCAGAAGAGCCAACGTCAGAAGAACCGACCGAAAACTCACCAACATTGGAAGAACCGACCAAAAACTCACTGAACATCAGAAGAACCAACGTCAGAAGAACTGACCGAAAACTCACCAACGTCAGAAGAACTGACTGAAAACTCACCGACATCAGAAGAACCAGTGTCAGAAGAACTGACCAAAAACTCACCGACATCAGAACAACCGACGTCAAAAGAACCAACTGAAAAATCAGTGACCGTTCCTCCAAATCAAGAATGCAGAATATAGTCTGGTCCTGGTGACCATAAACCCCGTCTCCTGGTCCTGGTGACCTTAAACCCCGTCTCCTGGTCCTGGTGACCTTAAACCCCGTCTCCTGGTCCTGGTGACCTTAAACCCCGTCTCTTGGTCCTGGTGACCATAAATCCCGTCTCCTGGTCCTAGTGACCTAGTGATGTATTTACCACAAATCACCACAATGTCACTTATTAGATTTAATACATTTGTACTAGTATTTACATGTATTTCAACATTTGTTCTAGTATTTCCATGTATTTCTATATTTTTCTAAACTCTAATTCATTTGCTTCACTTCCAGTTCCTGATAACACAGTCGTATTTCTCTCTGTTCTGTCTCTGGCTTGTGTTCTAACATTATATCACATCATCTGGTTACGTTCATCTAGTTCATTCAACATTTCTAATTCAGTTTTCACTGAAGCAGCCGTAGTATTTGACAGTAACACCAAGTGCATCATGGGATATTTACAGTCCAGTCTACAGGAGTGACCACCCAGCACATCTGTGGTTTAAGCTAGAACGCAGAACAACATCCAGGTGTTCCATGCGTTCTAGGTTTATGTTTAAACTAGAACACAGAACAACATCCAGGTGTTCTGTGGGTTCTAGGTTTATGTTTGAGCTAACAGACAGAACAACATCCAGGTGTTCTGTGGGTTCTAGGTTTATGTTTAAGCTAACAGACAGAACAACATCTGGGTGTTCCATGGGTTCTAGGTATATGTTTAAACTAGCAGACAGAATATCATCCAGGTGTTCCATGGGTTCTAGGTTCATGTTTAAGCCAGCAGACAGAACAACATCAAGGTGTTCCATGGGTTCCACGTGTATGTTTCAGCTAGCAGACCAGAACAACATCCAGGTGTTCCATGGGTTCTAGGTTTATGTTTAACCTAACAGACAGAACGACATCCAGGTGTTCCATGGGTTCTAGGTTTATGTTTAAGATAAAAGACAGAACAACATCCAGATGTTCCATGGGTTCTAGGTTTATGTTTAACGTAACAGACAGAACAACATCCAGGTGTTCCATAGGTTCTAGGTTTATGTTTAAGCTAACAGACAGAACAACATCCGGGTGTTCCATGGGTTCTAGGTTTTTGTGAACTTTCAAATGGAACAGAACTTGGGCCGTCTGATGACGTTTCATGAGAACAGAAGAACAGACCAGAACACATGTTGATAAAGGTTCTATGTGATGTGGATCGTTCTGTGACAGGACGGTTTGGTTTGGACTGAGTTCAGTGTCTGATGTTGGATCAAACCTTCATCAGAATGTGTGTCATGTTCTGTCTGTTTGTTTTAAAGGCAGACCATGCATTTGTGGGTCCAGACCACGTGGAACTGACCTCTATCCTTGAGCGCCAACATTAAGAACTTCTTGTATGTCTGATCAGTCCTTAAAGGTCGGGCCAGACCGGATCCACTGAGGAACCGTCAGCGGGTCAGCACCAACTTCAACTGTTCCTCCTTCAATGGATACGAAAGAGGAAACATCCACAGAAATGAGATCCAAATCCTCCTGCAGGTGGTGAAAGTTCTACCATCAGTAGAACCTCTGGAGAACCTTTGAAGTCAATGTGTTTTTGGTTTGTGTGGAACCATCTGTTCTCCTTCTGTTCTCTTTCTGTTCTGACCTTTAGTTCTCCTTCTGTTCTGACCTTCTATTCTCATTCTGTTCTCCTTCTATTCTCATTCTGTTCTCCTGTTATTTTTCCATCACAGTTGTGTTTAGAACCCCTGAGCTCATGTTCCTTTGACAGTTTCATTGGTTTTGTTTGGTCATGTTCGGTGTTGGGTTCTGCTCCATGTTCCAGGTGTTAGAACGTCACTTGAACAGATGCCATCGTCCTTTAACCTCCGGTTTCTGGAGGTTCCTCTGGTTCACTGGGTCAGTGTGCGTCTGAACTCCTCACCACACTTTGAAGATGCTTTCATTAATGGCAGACTGCGGATGTTTATGGAAATGTGGGTAAATACCCTGAACGCCGGCCGACAGCCGCCACGCTGATCACGTGACCTGACGCTGGTCCGACCTACGTGACTGTTGTGTCTGAGTCTTATTCTGTTTATTTTCTTTAGCCTTTTTAGGGCCTCCCTCACCATATCCTTTTACGCTCTCAGTGCTGGTATTACCGTCATCCCCCCCCCCCCCCCCCCGCCCCCCACCGCCTTGCATGGAGTAGTGTCATGGAGACAGGAAGAGAGGCATGAGGCAGAAACAATAGAAACAAGGAATCTGGAGGAGTCTGAAGGACTGAACATCAGGAAAACTAAAGAAGCAGATTCATATGGAATCAGAATTAATGATTAATCAGATTAATATGGAATCAGATTAATGATTAATTAGATTAATATGGAATCAGATTAATGATTAATCAGATTAATGACTAATCAGATTAATATGGAATCAGATTAATGATTAATCAGATCAATATAAAATCAGATTAATTATGAATCAGATTAATCCTTAATCAGATTAATATGGAAGCAGATTAATGATTAATCAGATTAATATGGAATCAGATTAATGATTAATCAGATTAATATGGAATTAGATTAATGATTAATCAGATTAATATAAAATCAGATTAATTATGAATCAGATTAATCCTTAATCAGATTAATATGGAAGCAGATTAATGATTAATCAGATTAATATGGAATCAGATTAATGATTAATCAGATTAATATGGAATTAGATTAATGATTAATCAGATTAATATAAAATCAGATTAATTATGAATCAGATTAATGCTTAATCAGATTAATATGGAAGAAGATTAATGATTAATCAAATTAAAATGGAATCAGATTCCTTATTGACACTTATGGAATTAAATGATTAAATGATTATCGAAGTTTGACCAAATGTTAAACTGATCAAATCTTTCCAATAAAACCAGGTCTAGTCTGAACCTGGACCATGGTGGACTGAGGTTCAGACTCAGGTGACCTCAGGTGACACAGGAAGTGGGGGGTTGGTTCTGGTTCCACATGTCCACAAGTTGACCCCCCCCCCCCCCCAGGCACTGTATGGGACCGTCTGCCGCTCTACGTGACCAGTCCTGCTCTGGCAGTGCCAGCGGGGGCCGCCGTGGACACAGATAACGCTAACTAGCTTCCTGTCATTACTGCTAATTGCCCCCCAGGCCGGAACTGTGCAGACACCCAGGGTGGGGCGGGACCGACCCCTGTGTGTCTGAGAAAGAGCCACACATCCACCAACACACACACACACACACACACACACACACACACACAGGCATTCTACAGGTGTTCAGAGCCACGGTCCACTTCAGATGGTCTTCAAACAGACACCATGAAGATGATGCAGACACTGAGGGATGTCTCAGACAGTCCGACTTAAAGATGAAGGTCTGGTTCTAAGGGTTCTAAGGGTTTGGGTTCTGAGTCTGATCCACATCAGAGGTTGTTTAGATGTTATCGCTTTAACATCTGCAGATGTGGACGGTGGGAGATTTGACTCCTGGGGGAAGAACATGACTTTGAAACCAGGATTCAGATGTTATTCAGACATAAAAGTCCAAAACCACTGGTACCAGGGTCCAGTCGAAGACCAGGTCCAACAAACAGACCATAAAGGGTTAAAGGTGGAGGTCAGGATCATGTAATGGATGCATCATATTTTAGAAGATCACCATGTCCTGTGAGAACCATGTATCTGTACAAGGTTCACGTTCAACGTTTGTGAACCAAAACCAGAACCAGAACCCCTGTAAGGTCCACGTTCACCTGGGCTGGTCTTCAAGAGTTACATCAGAACCTGGATCCATATGGACTAGAGCAGGTGTGTCAAACTCCGGTCCTCGAGGGCTGGTATCCTGCATGTTTTAGATATTTCCCTCTTCCATCACACCTGGAAGCCATTACATCGTTATCAGGCTTCTGCAGAGCATGTTGATGAGCTGATCATTAATTGAACCAGGTGTGCTGGAAGAGGGAAATATCTAAAACCTGCAGGATAGTGGTCCTTGAGGACCGGAGTTTGACACCTGTGGACTAGAGGGTTAAAGGCATGTTAAGGATTAGATCAGATCAGATTAGATCAGATCAGATCAGATTAGATCAGATCAGATCAGACTAGTCTAGTCTAATTCTAGTCTAGTCTAAATGTAGAGTAACAGATTAGATTGAACTTCATTAATACTTTGGGTCGAACCCCATTAAATTAAGGATGTTTATGGATCATAGACCATCATGGATCAACATCCAGAACATCCGAAACATCCAGAACATCTGAAACATCCAGAACATTAGGAATCACTACAGATCTCATGTCTGTGTGTGTGTGTGTGTGTGTGTGTTTGTGTGTCCCTTCCATCTCTGTCCCCTGAGTTCTGACATAGCTTCATTACCCGATGGCCTTTGGTGTCCGGTGCTGGGTCTCTGTGTTCGTGTGTGTGTCTCTCTCTCCCTGGGCAGACGGTGTGGTGCCTGCTCCAGGACACCCACCTCGCAGCCCATGGACAGACCAGTGGTCCTGCCCTGGGCACCCACCGGATGAGACACACACACACTCACTCACTCACTCACACTCACACACACACACACACACAAAAGGTCAATGGGTAATGAAGCTGTGTCAAGCTCACATCTGATTTAGGATCCAGGTCAGGTTCAGATGGGGTTCTCTTACTAGTGTAAACCTGCCTCTTACTGGTGTAACTCAACATCTGAATGTCACTCATATGGTTTTTGCTGCCGATCCTTGAACGTCTGTGGATGTGGGCGTGTTCATATTCTGGGCATGCTCAGACCCATCTGTGATCTGCTGTTCAGATTAAATACCACAAAAGAAGAACACGCCTGAACTTGTCCTCATTCCAACCAAATTTTTAACCATGTCTCATGTCCTGGGGCCTCATGTATAAAGCGTGCGTACACACAAAAACCTGGCGTACACCCTTTTCCACGCTCACATTCAGATGTATGAAGTGTGAAATGACTGTGGAAATGTGCGCTCCTTCACACCAAGTCCATAGCTGGTGTTCACACATTTCTAGTGCTTTGGAACCATTGGCGATACTTTGAGGTGACACTGGGAAACTGTTAATAATGTGAAAAAGGTCATTTCTCCTATTGATGGGCACATCAGAGATACACAGATGATCAATGAACACACCGGCACGTCATCCAACTGCCAGAGCAGCACATCCACCACCAGAACCAGAACCAACCAGACCCTGGACCCATCAGTGTCAATCCTGCCCAGGAGGACATTAAACAACAACCACATGAAGAGACAAAGACACAAAATTACCTGGTTGATAAATGCATTTAATGTAGTGTTAATGTCTGTGAGAACATTTATAAGGCGGTCCAGTCGCTCATTGACGCCATCGATTGTTCTCACGATGTCCTCTTGTGACTTGGGTCAGTACAGACCCATGCTAGTCAGACGGGCATCAGCAGCTGGCTGTTGGGGAGGATCGGCTAATGCCAGGGAGTCAACGGGACGCCTCTGTGACAGGAGGTTAATACTGCGTCTCACCGTCTTCTGACTCATTGGAAAATAATCATTTAAGTGATTAAACATGAGTCAAAGTCTTTGATTCCTCTTTGATATCCTGGCATGATTACACATGAACCTTTATCTTGTTTGGCTGTGATCAGACTGTGTATGACCCATAGAATGAACTCATGTGTGAGTTACACAAACACTAAATATATATTTACCTTGGGGGTGATCCGAGTCAGCCCTATCAGACCAGTGTCACCCACAGTATCGTCGAGTCTCTGCTCAAACAGCCCGAGTTCGTCTCTTTTCTCTTTCTGCCTGTTTTGGCCTCCGCTTCGCATCCACCTTGACATCATCATCTGATCCTGCAGAGAAGGGAATCCCAGAGGGAATCCAACCTGCAGACCCCGTTTATATTAATTTGCATATTTAAATGTGGGTGTGTAGAGGGAGGAGTCAGGTACTCCAACATATGCGGTCAATTCCACGCTAACTGGGATGTACAAAGGAAATGTACTTGGATTCGGGCGTACGCTCAGTTTTATTCACATGGATTTTTTTGTCCGTACGGACTTTTCTGGATTTAAGCGTACGCCAGGTTTCAGTATGAAATCCATGCAAGTCTTTATACATGAGGCCCCTGGTCCTGAGTAACCCCAGACTTACGTTCATGTTTCTGTTCTGACCCACCTGGACCTGAACTCATTTAGAACCTTTACATTGATGGTTCTTTACAGGATGTTCTAGCTCAGTGTTTTCCTTTGTTCCACGTTCCCAGAATGAAACAGTCCAACTCTGTGATTGTCCAACAGCGTCTGAGCTTTAATGAGTTGAACCTGTGAAAATCAACAGGAACATTATTTTGATCTGAAACAAGATAAAGGACAGACACCACAGCTGTCTGCCCAACTGTCCATCCGTCCAGGTGGGCGTGTGGGCGTCTCCTGGACCTGTCCTCAGTCCAGACTCCAGGGCAGAGACATGCTCTGTCCCTCCAGCTCTTTCCTGATGACTGAACAGAACCGAGCCAGCTGATCTGGGTTCAAGTGGTTTTTCCAGTCTCCAACGATCCCTGTCACAACACAAACACACCACGGCATCAACTCCACTTTACATTTGGATCTGACCTGAAAACAGGGGCCGGTTCTGTCTCTAACGGGTCCAGAACATCACCACGGAACCACAGAATAAAGCATGACATCAGTCCCATAGTTGGTCATGAAGACGGATCCTGGACTAAAACCCATGAAGAGCTAAAGCTCAGACGGTGTGGATCGTCCGACAGGACACCTGGACTCACCTTTCCTGAGGAATGGGGACTTGTCTGAGTCCATGTACATCTTGGGGACCAGGCTGAAGTTGGACATCTTGTTGTCCTTCATGGTCTTGAAGGAGCAGGTCTCTGCGATCTTGTCGATTACTTGGTCACTCAGATTCTTCCCCAGGAAATGGGAGATGGTCCTCAGAGACCCCGGCAGGTCCTGGGACAGGGACAAGGACAGGGGTCCCAGGTGTTACTGTGATCCATCTCAATCAAGACCAGGATGTGAAGAGAGACGTCGTTTATGACTGAATACACCTCAAACCCTGTTGAATGGACAGTTCCAGATTCTACCTGAGGTTTTAGAGGTTGGACTTTTTCGTTTGTTTGCTTTTGTTCATCTGCACCATCAGTATTTTTCCTCTAAATTTCAAAGCTACACTAACGCTGATGGAACATCCTGGTTCCACCGACTCTGGGTTCATGTTAAATATATTGAATGTGTGCATGTTACCTCCACCATGTCCTCATATGTCATGTATAAGATCCTGTCTCCGAGCTCCGCCTTCATCCAACTCTTCACATGATCCGTCCATTTTCCAAACAGAACTGCATGGACCACAGGGTCAGGGTTCAGGGTTCAGGGTTCAGGGCTTCAGGGTCAGGGTCAGGGTTCAGGGTTCAAGGTTCAGGGTTCAGGGTTCAGGGTACAGGGTACAGGGTTCAGGGTCAGGGTTCAGGGTTCAAGGGTCAGGGTTCAGGGTCAGGGGTAAGAGGTCAGGGTTCAGGGTTCAGGGTACAGGGTTCAGGGTCAGGGGTAAGAGGTCAGGGCTCAGGGTCAGGGGTAAGGGTTCAGGGTTCAGGGTTCAGGGTACAGGGTACATTCAACCAAGAACAAGTAGAAGATGAAAAACAGCATCATGAAAACACGTCTGAGAGTAAACCATGACCTCTGACCTCTGCCCTCTAGAAACTTGTCCATGAACTCATCAAAGGTGCCGGGGTCATCGAGGAACGTTGCCATCTGGTGGAAAAAGTAGGAAGACACCAGGACGTCCTTGGGGTTTCTCATCACGTAGATGACCTACGACAGAGACAGTGAGTTAGAGAACAACCAGTGGACCGGGTCTGGGGACAAAGTCTGAGGACCGGGTCTGGGGAAGGGGTCTGGGGATGGAGTCTGGGGACGGGGTTTGAGGACGGGGTCTGAAGATGGGGGTCTGGGGATGGGGTCTGAGGACAGGGTCTGGGGTCAGGGTCTGACGATAGGGTCTGGGGACAGGGTCTGGGGATGGGGCCTGTGGAAGGGGTCGGGGGACGGGGTCTAAGGATGGGGCCTGAGGATGGGGTCTGGGGACGGGGTCTGAAGATGGGGGTCTGGGGACGGGGTCTGAAGACGGGGGTCTGGGGATGGAGTCTGGGGACGGGGTCTGAAGATGGGGATCTGGGGATGGGGTCTGAGGACAGGGTCTGGGGATGGGGTCTGAGGACAGGGTCTGGGGACGGGGTCTGAAGACGGGGGTCTGGGGACATGGTCTGGGGGCAGGGTCTGAGGAGCTGGTTGTGTCCTCTGGTCTACCTTGGCTTTGGACGTGTGGAAGGATGGGGGCATCAGGTCGAAGGGGAAATGAGTGACCAGCGCCCGAGGAGACGTCAGCTGATCCAGCACCAGCGCCAAACGCTTCTCCTCCAGCCACGGAACCCGGTCCCAGTTGGGGATGGTCTGGACCGGGGTCAGATCCCCCCCATTCAGAACCAGCGGGAGGATCTCCTGCATCCAGATGGTACCTGGAAGGAACACAGAACCGGGTATTACTGAAGGGACGACGACGACGATGACGACATGTCAGCGGTTCATCGACAGAAGGACCAAAGACAGAACAAAGGAAACAGAACTACAGCAGAACGATAAACAGAACTACAGCAGAACGTTTAACTGAACTATACCAGAATTTTAACAGAACTGGAGCAGAACTATAATGTTAAATGTTAGAATGTTAAACAGAACGTTCCCTCAGTGGAGTTCATGCCCCTGAGTCGAACTAATCCAATATGAAGGAAAAACAACCAACGAGCAGCATGTGATTAAAGATAATGAAGTTATGAGTGAAACAGAAGAATAGAGCTGAGTGTGGAGGAGGAGGAGCAGGAGGAGAAGGAGGAGGAAGAGGAGAAGGAAGAGAAGGGGAGGAGGAGAGGGAGGAGGAGAAGGAGGAGGAAGAGGAGGAGGAAGAGAAGGGTAGGAGGAGAGGGAGGGGGAGGAGGGGGAAAAGGAGAAGGAAGAGGAGGAGAAGGAGGAGGAGGAAGAGGAGGAGGAAGAGGAAGAGAAGGGGAGGAGGAGGAGGAGGAAGAAGAGAAGGGGAGGAGGTACTATTCTCTACTGTTCCTCTGATGTTCTCTACTGTTCCTCTGATGTTCTATACCCTTCTTATACTGTTCCTCTGATGTTCTCTACTGTTCCTCTGATGTTCTCTACCGTTCTTATACTGTTCCTCTGATGTTCTCTACTGTTCCTCTGATGTTCTCTACCGTTCTTCTACTGTTCCTCTGATGTTCTCTACTGTCCCTCTGATGTTCTCTACTGTTCGTCTACTGTTCCGTTGATGCTCTCTACTGTTCTTCTACTGTTCCTCTGATGTTCTCTACTGTTCTTCTACTGTTCCTCTGATGTTCTCTACTGTTCTTCTGGTTCCGGTTAAACTTTTCTGTTCATGCTACAACTTGAACCGGTATGTGTCACGTGACAGTAGAACCGAACCCTACAGGTCCAAACTCACACAGTCGTTACTAAACTCAACTGAAAACAAGACAGGGACCGAAACCGGATCAGGACGGACCGAGGGTTGTGACACCGAGCCGAGCCGAGCCAACCGAGATGAACCGAGCCGAGCCGAACCGACCTGACTTGGGGTAGGTGACCGCCAGCACATCCTCATCGCGGAAGCTGAAGTCCTCGGCGAACCGCAGACTGTCCAGGGAGTGGGTTTCAGCCGGAACAGGGAGGCCCCGGTACCAGAAACACTTTTCCCGTTCTGGAGACATGACCCGGGTCCTGGATCCACCGACAGGTACGGACAGAGACCAGGATCCGCGAGACCACTTACATGAAAACACCTATAGCAGCTTCCGGTTGGTTTAGCTCCTTCACAATAAGAGCACAGACCCGGAAACGGCCCGAACCGGTTCTGTTGGTCGGGGTTCGGGTCAAATCCAGTTTACCCAGACTGATCCCGGTTCTGTTGGTCTGGGTAAACCTGTATAATAAAAATAAACCTGTATAATAACAATAATAAACCCGTATAATAACAGTAAGAAACCTGTATGATAACAATAATAAACCTGTATAATAACAGTATTAAACCTGTATAACAGTATTAAACCTGTATAATAACAGTATTATAAACCTGTAATGATAACAATAATAAACCTGTATAATAACAGTATTAAACTTGTATAATAACAATAATAAACCTGTATAATAACAGTATTAAACTTGTATAATTCTGTAAATGTAAAATATGTGAATTAGATGAAAATACTGTCTGTTCTTTGTAATACGTTGACTTTAATGGTTCTATTTAGTGGAACATTTACAAATGGACCCAAACCAGTCCATAAGTTCTACTGAGTTTAAACCTCAGAACCACCTTTCATCAGAACCATCATCCATCAGAACCACCTTTCATCAGAACCATCATCCATCAGAACCACCTTTCATCAGAACCTTGTAGCCCAGTGGACTCTCCTGGCTTTGGTCGGATGCAACAGAACTCAATTGTTCCCCCTTTGCTGGATCTGGATTATGTTGTAGAACAAGGAGGCTGGACCCTCTGACGTTCTCAGACTGAATCTAATTGGGTTCTGCACCTGCCCTCTGTTCTGGTTCTGATGCCAGACCTGTACCTGTTCTGGGTAAAACCGTTTGGGCATCGTACCTGACTTGGGGTAAGTGACGGCAAACACATCGGTGTCGTCCACACAGAAGTTCTGGGCGAAATCCAGGCTCTCAGCAGAGTGGGCGAGGGGGGGCAGGAGGAGCCCCCGGTACTCCAAGTACTGCAGGGACGACATGATCCAGACCCGGGTGGACGGCAGGACCCTCTGTCTGGCGGGTTCACAGGGATCCAGCTGCTCCGACTGTTCAGGACTCCTCCCCTGGGCTGGAGTGGGCGGGGCTCCAGCTAGAAACAGAACCTGAGGAGCAGGTTCTTACCATGAATGGACTGGAGTTTTTTATCAGATGAACGTGTTCAAACCACTGGTACTGGAAACGCAACCCAGAACCCACCTGGAACATCAGCTGACTCTGGTACCACTGGTACTCATAGTACCAGTAAAGCTTGGTCCTATACTGTCGGTTATCTAGTACTGGTACCGCCCCGGTGGTCCTGTCCAGTCCATTATCTAGTACCGGTACCACCCTGGTCCTGGAGTCATGCTCCTCTAATTCCCTGTGGAATGCTCATGTCCAGACTGCATCCACGTGGCTCCGCCCCCTCCAGCTCTCAGTCTGTGGACAGAGACAGTAGTGTCTGCGTCCTGGTGACAGCACCGGCCATTGTGGTGTTTAAATACTGAGGCATTTGTTGGACTGAGGACACCTCAGCTGAAACATAGACGTGTGAAGAGGACAGACAGACAGTCAGAGGATACAGGACAGACGAACAGAATTCCTGGTACATCTAAAACGGGTCCATCTAGAACTGGTCCATCTAAAACTGGTCCATCTATGTGGGTTTAATAAAACCACTGGAATTCAGAAGGTCATAAAAACAAACAAATAGTGACATCGACACAGGACTGGACCAAACATGTCCTCAATCTAATGGACACCAGGTCTCCATCAGGACCCGGTCCAGGTCTCTCATTCAGAGCCGGTCTAAGTCTCACATACAGACCCGGTCCAGGTCTCACATTCAGGCCAGGTCTAGGTGTGGTCTGTAACCTGAGGACCGTGGGATGGGTCCAACCCCAGCCCATGAATAAAAGCACCGAGGTCATCTTTCCTCTGGAGGAAACACAAACAGGTGGACTGAGTCCTTGAACTAATCAGATTCACCCACAGATTTTAAAGGCATCGTCAACAAACCACAGACTGAGTCCAGTGTCTGCAGAGAAAACACCTTTAATATTCATGTTGTCACGGGTTGGACCGTTTCCTCTGAACTTACACACAAATTGTTGCTACAGTCGTTCTTACAGTGAAACTAGTTTTAGTGAATAAATAAACGGATTCAAGCCCAGCATGGTCATGTGATCAGGTTCATTCCACTGTCGGCTCATTGGTCCACACACAGACCTGGACTTTGTACAAAAACATGATTGATGGTTCATTCAGTTCTTAAAGGTCACGGCTGGATCGGATCAGAACCCGATCAGAACCTCCAGGTCAAGTCCCACCCAGGTCCAGTCTTTGGTGGATCGATGAGGCCTCGGGTCACTTCTGTTACAGGACATCCCCGGTCCAACCTGGACGTCGATGTGGACCCACCCCCAGACCCGCCCTCAGCCTTGAGCTCCATTCAGTTACTGTGAACCAAGGTGACAAACAGGAAGAGCGAGCAGAGGGAGATGGCACCGGTGAGGACGGCTTTGACCAGCAGGACCGTCCAACTGCCCAACAGGAAGACATGGACGAACAACCTGGAGACACAAGGAGACACGTTAGAGACAAGGATGAGGATGACATTAAAACAACCTGGAGACACATTAGAGACAATGATGAGGACAATGTTAAAATGCCCTTTTTGTGTGTTTGTTCTGCTGCTTTACTGTATCCGTCTTTATTATCTGTGTCCAACATCGCCCTCATGTGGACAGAAATGCAACCTGCAGAAGGACGATGCTTACACAACTGCACCCTGTGGGTTGGACATCTTGTGTCTGCTTTGTGCTTTTGCATCTGTTGTGTGTCTGCGTTTGTGTGCGTCTGTGTTTGTGTGTGTCTGTTGTATGTGTGTCTGTTGCACGTCTGCATTTGTGTGTGTGTGTCTGTTGAGCATCTGTGTTGCGTGTATGTAGTGTGTCTACTTTTGTGTGTGTGTCTGCGTTTGTATGTGTCTGTAGTGTGTCTGTGTTGTGTGTGTCTGTTGTGCATCTAGTGTGTATGTGTTAAGTGTGTGTCTGTAATGTGTCTGTTGTGTGTGTGTGTCTAGTGTGTATGTGTTAAGTGTGTGTATGTTGTGTATCTGTACTGTGTCTGTTATGCGTCTGTTATGTGTTTGTAGTGTGTCTGCGTTGTGTGTGTGTGTCTGTTATGTGTCTGTAGTGTGTCTGTTATGTGTCTGTAGTGTGTCTGTTATGCGTCCGTAGTGTGTCTGTTATGCGTCCGTAGTGTGTCCGTTATGCGTCCGTAGTGTGTCTGTAATGCATCTGTAGTGTCTGTTATGTGTCTGTAGTGTGTCTGTTATGCATCTGTAGTGTGTCTGTTAAGTGTCTGTAGTATGTCTGTTGTGCATCTGTAGTGTGTCTGTTAAGTGTCTGTAGTATGTCTGAAGTGTGTCTGTTGTGTGTCTGTCGTGCGTCTGTAGTGTGTCTTTTGTACGTCTGTAGTGTGTTGTGTATCTGTTGTACGTCTGTACTGCGTCTTTTGCGCATCTGTAGTGTGTCTGTTGTACGTCTGCAGTGTTTTGTGTGTCTGTTGTACGTCTGCAGTGTGTTGTGTGCCTGTGGTGTGTCTGTTGTACGTCTGTAGTGTGTTGTGCGTCTGTAGTGTGTCTGTTGTACATCTGTTGTATGTCTGTAGTGTCTGTTGTACATCTGTCGTGTGTCTGTTGTACGTCTGTTGTGTGTTGTGCATCTGTAGTGTGTCTGTTGTACGTCTGTAGTGTCTGTTGTACGTCTGTAGCGTGTTGTGCATCTGTACTGTGTCTGTTGTGTGTCTGTAGTACGTCTGTAGTGTGTCTGTTGTACGTCTGTAGTGTGTTGTGCGTCTGTAGTGTGTCTGTTGTACATCTGTAGTGTGTTGTGCGTCTGCAGTGTGTCTGTTATGCGTCTGTAATGTGTCTGTTGTGCATCTGTAGTGTGTCTGTTGTGCATCAGTAGTGTGTCTGTTGTACATCTGTAGTGTGTCTGTTGTACATCTGTAGTGTGTCTGTTGTGCGTCCGTAGTGGGTCTGTTGTACGTCTGTAATGTGTCTGTTGTGCGTCTGTAGTGTGTCTGTTGTATGTCTGGGTTTGTCTTTTGCATCCTTAGTGTGTCTGCGTTGTGCGTGTGTGGCTGTTGTGCATCTTTTGTGCGTCTGTTGTGTGTCTGTGTTGTGCATCTGTTAGACTCACTCCATGAGGAAGGCCTTGTAGACACACAGCGCCAACAGCACCGTCACAGGTAACCTGAAACTCTTCGGAAGGTCGTAACGCGTGAACATCCACACAACCGCTGCCATGGCGATGTAATGGACCTGCTCAGACACACAAAATAAACTGAGGTCAAAGGTCACACACTGAACGTATGAAACACAAAGGTCACAGACTGAACATAGTAAACACAAAGGTCACAGACCAAGCATCATAAACACAAAAGGTCAAAGGTCACACACTGAACATAGTAAACAAAAGGTCACAGACTGAACATAGTAAAAACAAAGGTCACATACTGAGCATCGTAAACGCAAAGGTCAAAGGTCACACACTGAACATAGGAAACACAAAGGTCAAAGGTCACAGACTGAAGGTATGAAACAAAGGTCACAGACTGAAGGTATGAAACAAAGGTCACAGACTGAACATAAGAAACACAAAGGTCACAGACTGAATGTAATAAACACAAAGGTCAAAGGTCACAGAGTGAACATAGTAAACAAAGGTCACAGAGTGAACATAGTAACCACAAAGGTCAGCGGGGCTACTGACCAGGCTGATGTTAGAGTCGAAGCTCATCTGGATGTACTTCCAGTCAAACTCGATGCCTCTGGCTCCGACCCACAGGGGGAGACACCTGGACACAGAACACAGTCAGGGGTGGTCCACACACACACACACACACACACCTGCAGCCTGATTGGACGCTGACGCTCACCTGGACATGACCAGCTCTGCTGTAGCCCAACCCATGGCTGCCACCATGATCTTATACTCCCCTTTCCCAGCATTGCGGGACATGACTAGATGGAGGCCCAGCAGGTCTGCTAGGTCCACCGTGGCCTTCATGAACTCCTGGAACAAACAAACAAACAAACACACACACACAGGGTTTAAAACCACCACAAATCCAGCAGAAATGGTCACGTATGTGGGTCTAAAACACACACCCCCACGAAGTCATAGACACCGGCTCCGCCTTCCCACGTCGGGAAAAATGTGGCCAAGAACAGCATCTGAAACACAAGATAGGCTTTGAAACGGACAAAAAACAAGGTTCCTGAATGTACAACAGAATAGAATGAAAGGATGGAGCTGAAACAGACACAGCACAAAGACTGAAACAGATCTACTCAAACAGATCTACAGGCGCAGATCTACAGGGTGGGGAAGCAAAATTTACAATGAACATTTAGTTGTTTTTTTCTCAGCAGGCACTATGTCAATTGTTTTGAAACCAAACATATATTGATGTCATAATCATACCTAACACTATTATCCATACCTTTTCAGAAACTTTTGCCCATATGAGTAATCAGGAAAGCAAACGTCAAAGAGTGTGTGATTTGCTGAATGCACTCGTCACACCAAAGGAGATTTCAAAAATACTTGGAGTGTCCATAAAGACTGTTTATAATGTAAAGAAGAGAATGACTATGAGCAAAACTATTACGAGAAAGTCTGGAAGATACTATTAAAGAAGAATGGGAGAAGTTGTCACCCGAATAGTTGAGGAACACTTGCGCAAGTTTCAGGAAGCGTGTGAAGGCAGTTATTGAGAAAGGAGGAGGACACATAGAATAAAAACATTTTCTATTATGTACATTTTCTTGTGGCAAATACATTCTCATGACTTTCAATAAACTAATTGGTCATACACTGTCTTTCAATCCCTGCCTCAAAATATTGTAAATTTTGCTTCCTCACCCTGTACTCAAACAGATCTACAGGAGCAGATCTACTCAAACAGTACATGTGTCGTCATATTGGAGACACTGAACATACCTCTGAACTACGGTCACAAACACAAGTAACGTTGACAGTTCAAAGATGAAAATGGTCCAAAATGTCTTAAGTTTATATGAAGCATCAGTGAATGAAACATGTGTGTTCAGCAGAAACGTGTCAAACATTGAAATCAGGACAAATACGACTAGAAACAATCGTCACATGTCTGACTGAAACTGACCCTCTGACCACACGGATATAAACACAGGTCTGAGGTCGTAACACTCAGCCCATCAGTATGATTAGTATGAATGGAACCAAACAGCAGAACATGGACTGGAACGTTCTCTGTGTTACAGATCAGTCACCTTACACAGCTGCACAAACAAGTAGGTAGCACCCGCCTGGACACACCTCCAGAAGGCGTTGTACTCCGACCTGGAACCAAAACACACACCAGTGTTAACGCCAACACACACCAGTGTTAACATCAACACACACCAACACATACAGTCAGAGTCAAAGGCAGTGAAGTCCTGATAACATGTCACCCTTCTAAGAGGATTACTTGCCCCCCCACCCCCTGACCCCGCCCCCCTAACACCCCCATTAATAACAGTCTCAGCGTGAATATACGCAGCTGAAACACACACATGGATGGTGAGCTGAACACTTACAGGCCGCTGCATTTGTAGGTTATGAAGTAGGGGAAGTATGCCAATGCAAAGCAGTTTCCAAAGTGAAACAATGTCATGATGAACCTGCACAAAAACACAGAAACTGTCAATAAGGCAAACTTTACACAACAGTCATACAACCTTTACATCATGTTCAACTCTTCACCTTTAAACATACATGTTTATCCACTTATCACTATCCCTCAGTTTGAATTCACTGAAACTGATTTAAACGGTTTGTCTGCATAAAAAAAACATCCATATGTGTAAAAACCTGAACTTTGACCCCACATACAAGTACAGTACTGAGTAGAACCAGTTGAATACTACTACCTCTGTAGCATTCACATTTACAGTACTGAGTAGAACCAGTTGAATAGTATTACCTCTGTAGTATTCTCATACACAGTACTGAGTAGAACCAGTCGAACAGTACTACCTCTGTAATATTCTCATATATAGTACTGAGTAGAACCAGCTGAATAATACTACCTCTATAGTATTCTTATACACAGTACTGAGTAAAATCAGTTGAATAGTACTACCTCTGTAGTATTTTCATTTATAGTACTGAGTAGAACCAGTTGAATAGTACTACCTCTGTAGTATTATCATATACAGTACTGAGTAGAACCAGTCGAACAGTACTACCTCTGTAGTATTCTCATATACAGTACTGAGTAGAACCAGTTGAATAGTACTACCTCTGTAGTATTATCATATACAGTACTGAGTAGAACCAGTCGAACAGTACTACTCTGTAGTATTCTCATATACAGTACTGAGTAGAACCAGTCGAATAGTACTACCTCTGTACCTCTGTAGTATTCTCATACACAGTACTGAGTAGACCCAGTCGAATAGTACTGCCTCTGTAGTAATCTCATATACAGTACTGAGTAGAACCAGTCGAACAGTACTACCTCTGCAGTATTCTCATATACAGTACTGAGTAGAACCAGTCCAATAGTACTACCTCTGTAGTATTGTCATACACAGTAGTGTATTATTAGCAGTGTTAGCCGTGTTAACTAGTGTTAGCTGCACTATTAGTGTTAGCCCTGTTAACTAGTATTAGCTATACTAGCAGTGTTGGCTGTACTATTAATGTTAGCCGTGTTAACCAGTGTTAGCTGTACTAGCAGTGTTAGCTGTACTATTAATGTTAGCCGTGTTAACTAGTGTTAGCTGTGCTAGCAGTGTTAGCTAGTGTTAGCTGTACTAGCAGCGTTAGCTAGTGTTCGCTGTATTAGCAGCGTTAGCAAATGTTATCTGTACTAGTAGTGTTAACCGTGTTAACCAGTGTTAGCTGTAGTATTAATGTTAGCCGTGTCAGCTCCTGTTACCGGTCCGCTGAGTAGCGTGGTCATCCCTACCATATTTTTTCTATTTCGGGATCAGCTACAAATTACGCATTAATACGTTAACGTTGAAACAGTAAAACGTCGCTTCCTGTGGTGAAGTCTCCCTGAAATATTTGAACTTACTGAGTTTGTCGCTGTCGATCGTAGAGTCGTGTTAAACCTCTGAATGACAACCGGAAATCCGGCGGGTCCAACCTGCAAATAAGTCCGACTGTGTCACCGGTAGAAACTAACCGATACTTCCGCTGGTTGCGGCACTGTTTTTTTTTTCCTTTTGGGATTAAACCTTGGGTTCTTCACTGATCATGTATGGACATTCCACATCTGCCTCCACTATGGGACTATTTAATTGAAGTTAAATTATAAGAAACACTCCCACATTCACCTGGAAAAACCACAAACACAAACATATAAAGGAGAGAATTCAGCTGATGTGAAGTTTAAGGGTCACTTTTTTTTTTTTTTAATTTAACCTTTATTTAATGACAAAGTGACTGAAAGACCTGCAAGAAAGACATATCAGCTCCATTTATAAATAGAGGTGTCCTTTTTTGCTTAAAATACTTAATTTTCTACAATTCAAGCACAGTTAAATGTATTTTCAGAAACTATATCAATTCACACACCACTCTTCACTCAGATTATGAGGAAATAAATGGGTCCAATTAAAAATATTCTACAGTGAATCAGAAGAAAAAAACAGGAATTCACCTAAAAAACATCTGATTAAAGGAATAAACATTCAAATCAGATTCATTTATTGTAAATGAGGAGGAAAACACATATTTGACTGCTTTTAAACTGCATCTGCATTTTACTTGTAAATTCTTCAGTTACATTTGAAGCAAGTAACGGCAAAAGTGTTGAGTTGAGAATCTGAACTCCAAATATTTGATCAGTTTTGACTTTTGTATCTGTTCATCTGTTCAACTCAAACCTACAGCTGGGTCCCACTGAACTCTGCCCTCCAATCACATGAAGACAACAAAACAAAAGCAGCTCTGACTGGCTAGAGGGCGCAGAAGTCCCAACCCAGAGTCAACCTTTAATCATCCAATGAGAACGCAGCCTCAGGTCACCTGTTCTCTGGTCACCAGTTTTAGTGATGCAGAAGCATATTCACACAGAAAATACAGAGCTTCAAACATGTTTGATTCAATCTGAATTACTTAAGGATGTGTTTTTTTGTTTTTTTTTTTAATTTTACAGACGTTTTGGACTCAAATGCTTGTGGTTCCTCAGTTCTTCTTGTGTGTTTGTTGTGGGGGTGTCACGGCACCTCCTGGACTTCTGCACAGATGAAGTTCCTCCTCTCGGTGCAGTCTCTGCTGAGCCAATAGTTGGGGTTGGATTTGGACGTGACCCCGCAGTGGTGGGCGGGGCACTGGGACACCCCCCCCGGCTGGTCCGTCAGGTTGGAAATCCCCCAGAACCACCTCCCCCCCAGGAACCGCCGACCCGTCCAGACCTGAAACAGAACCAGAACCACAGATGAGACACAGGCTTGGTTTCATTGATTTAAATCCACGTTTGTAACTTCATTCTTTTCTTTGTGTTGTCACTTGTTGTGTTTGTTTCAACAGATGCTTTTCCACTGACCCTCAAATAACTTGTGCATAAAAACATGTCCAATGGAAAAATGATGAATCTAGAATGCTGGTTCCCCCTCTATCTCCTAGTAAATTCTAAACTGATGTGGTTTCCTGGTGTGTCCACACATACACACACATGTTTGGGTTCAACACTTCTTCTTCTCTTGTTCTAACATCCATCAACATCTGTTTGTTTTGGTCATGTGACTCTAGTTGGACTCAAAGGTCTTTCCATTACAGTTGTGTGTCATATACTAATTTAACTATGAAAAACACCTCTAACAACAACAACTATTCAGAGAAAAACTAGAGTTGGGGTAAAACTGTCATTTTTCCATTAAACAGATTTATATGAACAAGTTAAATTCATGCAGTTTAAGGATCAATGGAAGCAGACTAATGAACACGTGCACTTCTTTATGTTCTTTATCATTAGTCCCTTTTCCATTGACCCTCAAATTGCGTGAATATAACATGCGTATAAAAATTTGGTGAACACGTGAACAAAAAAAACCAAACAGATGTTGATGGATGTTAGAAAAAGAGAAGAAGAAGAGTTTAACCCAAACATTTGTGTGTATGTGTGGACACCAAGAAACCACATCACTTTAGAATTTAGTAGGAGATAGAGGGGGAACCAGCATTCTAGATTCAAAACAACACAGACTTATGTTCATGTTTATGGAAGGACTTCTACTGGCATCTACCAGAAGAAAGAAACTCATCAGCACATTTGGGATTGAACGGTCAAATCAACATTACACACTTCTGTTTAGAACACATTTATATAAATATGGGGAAAGTTTAGCACAGATGGACCATGGAAAAGGAACCAGTGTTTTATTGACGTGTGTTCAGGAAATAAACGATGAACATCCTCCTTCACTGTCTGCATGAAGATACATATGAAGATAGAATAATTTAAACGAAAATTATATTAAAAAAAACCAAACTAAAGTGACATTTAAGAAAAGACAATGAGCATAAAAATACATCAAATATAATCCACTGTTGTTAAGTAAATATATGTTTACATACATTGTTTTGTATTTTTTGTGGTTGTGTCACTGATGTTTGTGTTTAATTCATCAGTCTGTGATTGGCTAACGTGTCCAGTGCAGTCTGCCCCGCCCCCTGACCCCGACTCCCCTCTAACCTCGTCTGTGGTGGCGTCATGGATCCTTTGTCTGACGTAGCGGTGCATGTTCCAGTTTTCCACCCTGAGGAGGTGGAACCTGCAGACCCCAGTGCAGGGCTGGTCCAGGTGGGCGCAGAATGCCAGCGCCTCCTCCCAGGTCCGGTTCAGCTTCACCAACACCAGGTTGTCTTTGTTACACACGACGCTTTGAACTTCGCTGCAGTGTCTGCTCTCGTACACGTCCTCGACAGTGTTTAAGGAGCCACAGTCTTTGTAGGACGGTTCTCCATTGGCCCAGGTTCTATATTCAGAAGTCTGGTTTCCAACCCAGCGCCAGGTGTCTCCGCCCACTCGGTACAGGCCAATCCAGCCGCTTTTCTTCAAGGCAGCTGCGTTGTTTTTGGTGACGGTGACCAGGTGCCCCCCCTCCTCCTGACACGCCTCTTCAGCCTTGAACCAGGAACGACTGAAAGAATGAAACCTGATCTTTGTACCGTGGGAACAGTAGAACCCATGATGACTGGAACACCTGGCGCTGAACCACCTCCATCCGTCTGCCTTCAACAATGCACAGTGGGGGCTGTTCTGGTCCAAGTCCCAGTTGATGGACATGGACACGTCTTGAGTTCTGAAACAAACCCAGACCCATCAGCTGCTTCTGTTGGATGATGAAAACGTTTGAGCTGAAGCTGATACTCACTCATTGATCCAGTTCCACTGTGAGTCGTTGGCAGCGTTTCTCCGCAGACCGACCCAGACGCTGGTTTTGTTCAGATCCCTTAAAAACTGAGACAGGGACAATGAGCTGGTTCCGTACCACGTGACCATGTCGGTGAAGGAGCGGCGGCAGTAGCGTTGAACCCCGGCCCAACTCAGGCTACAGTTGGTGGCGTACGAGATGGTTCTGAGCCACTGAGCCTCTGAGCAACACCACAGTGTCAGCAGCAGCCAGGTGACGAGGACCACCCGGTTCCCCATGACGGCCCCGTCCCTGGGCCAGATCTGTGCTGTCCGATGGATCAGTGGTCGGAGGATGATGAGGAGCCGTCACTCTGTTTTTAAAGCAGCTCCATCCCTGACCCCGCCCACTGGGATGAGACCTCCTCCTGCACAGGGGTGGAGTTCAGCCCAAGTCAGAACAAAAGTGGGATTTACAAAAAGTATTCAAACGATGCAGCAGAAAACCCCAAATCCTCTGACCAGTGGCATTACCATGGTAACCATCATCAGGACTTCAGCCCAAAGTGTCTCATCCAACAAATATCAAATCATTGGTTCCTCAAGATGTTTGACGAAGTGGTGTCAAAGTTCGGGAACAATTCAAATATGATGTTGAAGGAGTTCCTCAGATGAGACTCAGTGAAGGTTCGGGTTAAGGTTCAGAAAAACCACAAACCACATCTGAGTCCAGTTTAGTACAAACATGATGATGGGAATAACCCAAATCAGGTGGTTCTGACTCAGATCAGGTGGTTCTGACCCAGATCAGGTGGTTCTGACTCAGATCAGGTGGTTCTGACCCAGATCAGGTGGTTCTTTCTGCAGAAAGTGCAGAGTTTCAGTCTGACTGATGTTCTGATGTTTCTGATGGTTCTGATGTTTCTGATGTTGTGATGGTTCTGTTGGTTCTGAGGGTTGGTTTTAGTCTGACATCAGTTTCATCCTTTGCTTCATCGACATTGTGTTGTTTTTGATTCTTCGCTTCATTTCCAGCCTTTAGTCAAATCCCTGTTTTTCACTCATTCAAATGTTCATGTAAATAATAAAAGTCCTGAAGATCCTGAAGAAACAGGACAGGTGGCATTTGTTAAAGCTTCAATATCCCCAAGAAAAGACCCGAACAGGACCAAGACCAAGGACAGACCTGGACTAAGGGACATGTCCAACAGCTGTGGTCAAAAGTTCCTTCAGTCAAAACAGGACTGAACAAACAAAGCAGATCCAAATGCAGCTGTGACTGAAGCAGCACACACGTCTAATCCTCCCACACCTGAAACGGAGCCGGGCTTCAGTCAAATCACTGCATTTCCATCTGAAACGTCCACGTTCATGTGTTTGTCACGACACACAATGGCATGTTACGAAGCTGGAATAAAGAATCTTCAGTTTGGGTCAAAAAATTCAATGACGAGAAATCAGTTTCAGTTTTTGTGAAGCAGATTCCAGGTATAAGAGTAAATAAAAGCCCTTTGACCCAATCCTGTACAGACCAACAGAACCAAGTCAAATGGGTTTTATTTACAAATAGTCATTACATTTATATTTATGCATTTGGCAGAAGCTTTTTTTTCCAAAGGGAGGACTGACAATGAAGCTACAGAAAGGAACTCTTGAAAAGAGACCACTGGTTTGGAAAAGCGAGGGGGGGGTCCAGAAGGGTGAGGGTGCAGAGGGAGATGGAGGAGGGCAGGGCGGGGGTAAGGAGGTGCAGGAAAGTGCAAGGACAGGAGGGGTTCTCTGAAGAGCTGGGCCTTCAAGAGCTTCTTGAAGATAGGCCAGTAGGTCATTCTACCAGTGTGGAACCAGCCATTAAAGAGCCTGGACTGTCTTGTGCAAAGTGTTGGGATGACCAGACAACACCCCCTAGAGGAGCGGAGTGGTCCTTTATCAGAGCACTGAAGTAGGCAGTAGCAGACCCATCAAGTACTTTGGAGGCTAGCATGAGTGATTTGAATTTGATGCGGGCAGCTGTGGGTAGCCAGTGTAGCTCAGTGAACAAAGGGGTGACATGTGACATGTGCCCTTTAGGCTGACTGAAGACCAGATGCTGTCGCCTTCTGGATCATCTGTAGTGGTTTTACAGAACAAGCAGGGAGGCCTGTTAAGGTGTGTTCATACTGTGTACTCCAGTCTGTACCGTACTTGGATACGTTCACATCTTTCCTGCAGATGTTGGGTTCACAAGCACATACCGTGGCCCGAGTACGAGTAGGTGTGACAGGTACAAACAGTAGGTGGAGCTGTGGAGGGAATTCTGTCACTATCCTACAAACGTAGAAGTCAGAAGAAGACAAACCCTTACCTTCTGTTCTCCTGTTGGAGGTAAAAAGAAGCAGAGCGACCTTTGTTGTCCCTCAGATTTCACCCAGTGGTTCAGTCCATAAGGTGAACCCATACCGCACGGATCTGAGGCTTTTTCAGGAGACAACAGGAGGACCGCCTATGGTCTGGTGGGGATTAACCCACTTCCGTTGTCGGAGTGGTGATTAGGTCACTTCCAGACTCGGGCATGGATCGCATTCACACGGCAAAGTACCATGCTGGAGTCCATGCAGTCTGGACCCAGGACTACCTTCAACTGGACTCAGGTACGGAACGGTTGCATTCACATGGATAAAATTAAGTGGACTTTGGGGTCCAGCGTACTCAGATGCAGACTTGAGGATACTGTGTGAAAACGCCCTTAAAAGGGCATTGCAGTAGCCAAGGTGGGAGTTGTTGGGATTCTCCTTAGAAATCAGTCTAATTCTCTATCCCCCACGTTCGTTACATTGAATATTAGCTTGACCATAAAACAGACCTGAAACAGGATTTAAGAATAATGATAAATCAATCATTTAATGAACACTAATCAATTTTACACAGATCTGTGTTCTCCCAATGTTACAGACAATCAATTTTCCAATCCCACAGACAGAAAGTCCCCAAACAAAGACCCCCGTCCTCAAGAGCCCAGAGTTCTCTTGTTCCTCCATCTTCATACTCTTATTGGGGTGTGGCCTTCCTGCTCTTAAGTTCAGCCAATCCACAGCTGTCTACTCCCTTCTCAGTCCCTGTTCTTACCCCCCAGGTCTCCTAACCATCGACTTTTTATGGCTAAGAAAACAACAAAACAATGAACATTCCACACTCCTAAAAACCCAGCTAACCCATATGTGACCCTCTGTCTGTACTGGTCCATTCTGCCCCTTGAAACCTGGAACCTTCTAATGTCACTCTATCCCACTAAGAACAAATCAACAAAACTTAGAAGTCATAGTTATAACATGTTCCATTTTAATTATATAATGCTTAGGGTTTTTTAATATGTTCTTCAACTGTATAGTTCTAACAGAGACAGCTGTGGTCTGGACCAGGACTTGGTCGCCTGGTGGGTCAGGTAAGGCCTGATCTATCTTATACTGAATAATGTAAAGGAATTTGATCCGGTGACGGAGGCAACATGATCTGAGAAGGTCAACCATGATCTGAGAAGGTCAACCATGATCTGAGAAGGTCAACTGATCATCAGTCAGGACACCCAAGTTTCCTGCTGCTTTGGTAGAAGCAGGAGATGAGGAGTCCATTTGGATGGAGATGTTCTGATGTAAGGGTTAGGCTCAGCTGAGTTTGGACAGGTTCAGGAGGAGGTGATGGGCTGAGGGGTAGAACGGTGGAAGGGTGGAACGGTAGAACAGTGAAACGGTGAAACAGTGGAATGGTGCACTCGTTTGTACCGTGCCGCAGAAAAAAAAACTGACCACTTTATTCTGAAGCCGATGCACCAGTGTGTGTGTGTGTGTGTAAATGTGACATCAGAGAGTAGAACAGAGGCACAGAGTCCAGGTCAGACATTCGTAACATGTTACGGCTCCATACTGTGAGTGGCACAGACTCCACCCACTGTCCCCAGTGAGCAGTGACCGTGTCTCTATTGTCTCTACTGTCTATTGTCTCTACTGTGTCTCTATTGCCTCTACTGTCTATTGTCTCTACTGTGTCTCTATTGTCTATTGTCTCTACTGTCTGTTGTCACTTTAATAATGTGGGTCAAATCCATTCAGATGTTTGACTGAAAAAGACAGAGAAGAAACAGACGGGAGCACAGGAGACCAGGTCCAGGACTAAAGAGGACCAGGACCACAGGAGACCAGGTCCAGGACTAAAGAGGACCAGGACCACAGGAGACCAGGTCCAGGACCGAAGAGGACCAGGACCACAGGAGACCAGGTCCAGGACCAAAGAGGACCAGGACCACAGGAGACCAGGTCCAGGACTAAAGAGGACCAGGACCATAGGAAACCAGGTCCAAGACCGAAGAGGACCACAGGAGATCAGGTCCAGGATCCAAAGATGATTGGGACCACAAGAGACCAGGTCTAAAGAAGACCAGGACTGAAAACCAGAGGGTTCAGGGTCTGTGTTTGTCAGTCATTCATCCTTATGATGGTGCAGTTCCAGTGGAAGCCACTAAGTGGAGCAGTTCTACAAGAAATGTGATGATAGTGACCGTTGAAGGTCTTCGCCATAAAACCACATCAATCCACCAGCAGGAGGCAGCACGGGACAGGGTTAGGTACAGGACTTAAGGGGACCAGATCCAGGACTACAGGAGACCAGGCCCAGGACTAAAGAAGACCAGGACTACAAGAGACCAGGACCACAGAAGACCAGGACTACAGAAGACCAGGACTACAGGAGACCAGGACCACAGAAGACCAGGACTACAGGAGACCAGCATCACAGAAGACCAGGACTACAGGAGACCAGGACCACAGAAGACCAGATCCAGGATACATTCATTGATAAATATCCATATGATCTTTGTTCGATCTGTGTAAAACTGAACCTTTAATTAAACATGAATGTGTTCAACTGTCAGTGACTCATTTAGTGGTATCTTTTCGGTCATTTTTGTTTCTTATTGGTTGAAACTGTAGATGTTTAGAGAACATGACAGACAGAGGACAGGTAAGAAACAGACAGGACAGATAAAGGACACAATCGCATCTGGAGGTTTTCATCTTTTATTTTAATTTTGTTTCTTGTAGGCAGAGTTTCAGTAGCTCCTCCTCCCACTGGTCATAAGCCTTTGAACACACCAACAGGAACATGGATACAGTAGTTACCAATGGACTAGCCATAACGACACATCTACAGTGGCAGTGGGGGGGTGAGGGGGTGAGAGGGGGCACACAGACACAAATACTGTCACTGACCGTCTCATTGATAAAGGAAAGGACAGATTAACTCAGGACACTCCAACACTGCTGCTACCAACGGTAGAGCTATGACTGCGATGCTAAGGGGAGGGCGGGTGTTCTGTGTGGAATGATGGGGACGGTCCCTTCCTGCCTTCTACTCCTGGGCGTACATGTAAAGCATCAGGTCGGCCACGCGGTGGCTGTAGCCGAACTCATTGTCATACCTGGAAACAGAAAAGACGACCATCAACGATCAATAAACCGATCAGACACAGATTGATCTGAGTCAGTAAAACGGAAACGCATCGATACCAACCAGGAAATGAGCTTCACAAAGTTATCGTTGAGGGAGATGCCAGCACCGGCGTCAAAGATGGAGGAATGTGTGTCACCGATGAAGTCAGAGGACACCACCTACAGGACAGATAGTCAGGTTCAACCACCCATACAATCCCTCCCATATGACCCCCCCCCACACATACACCACCTACAGGACAGAGAAGACAGGTTCAACCACCCATATGACCCCCCCACACATACACCACCTACAGGACAGAGAAGACAGGTTCAACCACCCATATGACCCCCCCACACATACACCACCTACAGGACAGAGAAGACAGGTTCAACCACCCATATGACCCCCCCACACATACACCACCTACAGGACAGAGAAGACAGGTTCAACCACCCATACCCCCCCCCCCCCCCCACTGCAGCTCCACCCCCCCAGGACTCCATCTATGCAGCTCCACCCCCCCACGGCTCTGTCTAATTCCTGGGTCCGTCAGCTGTACCTGGTCCTCGGTGTATCCCAGAACGCCTTGCAGCGGTCCGTGCGCCGCCTTCTTCACCGCCTCCTTGATCTCGCTGTAAGACGCAGGTTTGGACAGACGGCACGTCAGGTCCACCACCGACACGTCGGCCACAGGCACACGGAACGCCATGCCTGTCAGCTTCCTATAAGAACCAACACAGAACCAACGTATGAGTCTGGGCCTGATGCCACATACCAACAAACACCACATAGAGAAAATTGACATCAGATGTTTAAACATCAGAGACGAAGCAGTCATCTGCGATTATGACAGCGAAAGAGAAGGATGAAGAAGCAGGTTCTACTTCAGGTTTGGACCGGTTCAGACAAGAGTTCACACTCTACTCTTAATCTACTCTTACTCTACTCCAGGTACTCAGTTTTCTGTTCCGTTTGTCTCATTACAGGTGGGCGTGCATCTCCTCACCCGTTGAGGTCGGGGATGACCTTTCCAACTGCCTTGGCAGCGCCGGTAGAGGCGGGGATGATGTTCTGGGCAGCGCAGCGGCCATCACGCCAGGCCTTCGCACTGGGGCCATCCACCGTCTTCTGAGTGGCAGTGTAGGCGTGGACTGTAGTCTACGGAACAGAGTAGAAACGTAAGAAATGGATCCAAACCAGGAGCGACGACCGAGGCCGACGGCGACTCACCATCAGAGCCTCCTCGATGCCAAAGCTATCGTGGATGACTTTGGCCAGTGGTGCCAGGCAGTTGGTGGTGCAGGAGGCGTTACTGTTGGAGACAGGTGGAGATCAGAGGTTCTACTGATGGGGACACAAACATGAGCATATCACAGATGGTGGGGGGGGGGGGGGGGACGTACCTGACGATTCTCATGGAGGATGGGTCATACTTCTCCTCGTTGACTCCCATGACAAACATCGGTGCATCAGGTGAGGGGGCGGATACGACCACACGCTGAGCTCCGCCCTCAAGGTGAGCCTGAGCATCATAAGAGAGACATAAGTTTAAACTAAATTCATACAGTAAAGGTACATGATACAGGGTACATGGTACAAGGTAGGGCTGCTCGATTATAGAAAAAAAAAAAAAAAAAAATCACGATTATTTTAGCAATAATTGAAATCACGATTATTAAAACCGATTATTTGTTAACCTTAAAGTCGTTTATTTTTTTTCTTGCAAAACAATGTAAAATATACTCTTTAAACATAAATAAAGCTTTTAACCACTAAAACAAAGTATGTTCACTTTTGTACGAAACAAAAAAATCTTTGAAAGCAAATAAGTGTACTGTAAATTCAAGTATGTTTCCTTTTGTAAATAAATAGTGCACTGTAATTAAACTGCTATAGACTTGCCATAGAACTGTAGCAATTAAAAAAAAAAAAAAAAAAAAAAAAAAAGCTCACGTAAAGTGCAAATTATAAATTTAAGTATGTTCAATGTAGTATGAAACATAGTAAATTCAGTGGCGTGCCGTGAGGTTTCAGTTAAGGCCTTCTGTATACATCAGCCATCTAGAATACGTACGCCAGGGTTATACAGGTTAGGGTTAGGTTAATATGGGAGTTGCAGCGTAAAGAGATTCGGAAACTGAAGATTGCATTGCGGACGAAGTTGTTTTATGCGTTTTAGTTTTTCATAAGATTATGATAACAGTGGCGGTGGTTAAACTTTAGATGGTTAAAAAGGTTTGTTTTGTTGGCAGACACAACTACAAAACACTTTTTGCACTTGATGTGTTTTTGCCCTTCGTCTTCTTCATCAAACCCAAAGTGATTCCATACAATTGAATTTGACTTGCCTTTTTTGTTTACCAAGCACTTCTGCTGTGATTCTCCTGCTATTTTTCCAGACCACTAGGTACAACTTTCCTCTTGGGGTGGACCTGCCGGCTAGCTGGCAGCTGTAGCTTAGAGGGGGGCGGGGCAGAGCAGCTCATGGGAGCTTGCGTGCGCGTGAATTAAAACAACTCAAAATTAATAATCGTTTTTTCTCGATTACATAATTTTTGTAATCGTTGCGTCTAATAATCGAAATCGTAATTGAATTTCGATTAATTGCACAGCCCTAGTACAAGGTATGGAGTATGGGGTACAAAATACAGAGTAAAGGGTATGGGATGCTGAGTACAGGGTACTATGTACTGGATAAAGGTCACTGGATATAAGTTACAAGGTATTGGGTATGAGGTACAGGTTATGGACTGCTGGGTACTGGGTATAGGGTACAGGTTATGGACTGTACAGGTTATGGACTGCTGGGTACTGGGTATAGGGTACAGGTTATGGACTGCTGGGTACTGGGTATAGGGTACAGGTTATGGACTACTGGGTACTGGGTATAGGGTACATACATTGGCCTTCTCCAGGCTGAGGAAGACGCCGGTGGACTCAACCACGTACTTGGCTCCACTGTCGCCCCAGGGGATTTCAGCTGGTTTCATACTGTCATCGACAACAATAACAACGTCAGTGTGAGCCAATGAAATGCCACCGTTATTAAAGAGCTTCTGGTTCTGAAAACAATCCAACTGCAGCAGACAAGTATCTGAGGAGGTTTATTAATACAGGACACACTCAGGAAAGACCTTTATGACAGTGTCCTAAACTATGACGTCACCGTCCACTGAGGAGCCAACGTCTGGTGACCTTTGAACTCCTTCACCCATCACTGATGATTGGTTAATTAGTTTGACATCACGTCATGAACATGGACACCGTCCTCTTACCACTGAAAGACGGAGATGGAGTTGCCGTCAATGATGAGTTTATTTCCGTCGTGATGGACCTCGCCTTTGTAGCGGCCGTGGGTGGAGTCATACTTGAACATGTAGACCTATGGGGGCGGGGCATTAGTGCATTTGGTTAATGGTGGGTTCATGTTTGAGTGACCCGTTGTGTTTCTGTTTCTTTACCATGTAGGGCAGGTCGATGAAGGGGTCGTTGATTGCCACCACCTTGATGCCCTTCTGAAGACACGCCCTCAGAACCAGGCGGCCAATGCGACCGAAGCTGCACAAGCAACAGAGAGGGAGGGGTTAAAGAAAAAAGGGGCGTCCACATGACACATTTACCAAAATAACCAAAGACTGAGAGATATTTAAAGAACGAGTCAAGAATCCAACAAAACCCCCTTTGACAGGACAGAGGAGGACACATCTAAGGTGGTCCCATTCCATTCATCAACAATTAAGGATTATTATGATTTTTGATGCATCTTTTTCCCCACTCAGGACTTTTTTTTCTCCCTCTTTTTTGTCCCTCTCTCCCCCTTCATATTTTTAAATGAGGCATATTTGACAGTTTCCATAAATCCAAGTAATGAAACAAATTTACTTCCATTATCTGTTATTTGCAATGTGATATCATGAAATAGTGTAAATATACACACCACTTTAGTGTGTTATCTGGACACATTGTCAGCTTTAAGCCTGTATGTTCAAACACCACACACTGAGGGTCAGGGTCATGTGACAAAAGTGACACATGATAAAATAACGTTGAATAACATACGAAAGAATGAAACTGTATAGCACTCCATATGTCATAAGAACTGGAGTGACGTACATGTTTTCATGAGGTCAGTGTTTTTATTTGAGTCAAAGTGACCCTGAATGATCCAACAGGAAAAACAGGAGCAGTGGAAGAAACAGCAGCTGCTCTTATTCACAAATACAGGTTCCAGTTCCTGCAAAAGCATGACTTTTCAACAAAAGCCCACATATGTATCTATGAACAGAACCAAAAAACTTAAAAAGACTTATTTCAATCAATGTGGTTTTCACAGATTTCTGTATTAGTCTGATACAAAATATATATATTTACACATTTGCTTATTTAGCCCCCCCCCCCCCCCCCCCCCCCCCCCCCCCGCTTCTGTAGAAAACAGCTGATTCTATGTGAACCCACACAAACCTAGTTTATTCAGTCAGAATAAATGAAGACATCCAAACTAAATCCTGCAACAAACTCCAGATTTCACTGTCCACCATTAAAGCATGGGTCACATTACGCAGTTCTCCAACACGTTCTCTTCACTGATTCCACTACTTTGGTTTTGGTCTCATTGTACAGTTTGGGAACTGCTTTCTGTGTAAAATACTTTGGGTTCGGAAGCTTCTATCTGGACTCCAGCATCTGCATCAGAGCATGACAGTCCTGTATTTAACGACAGCAATCACGAAAACCTGAGGTAAATCTGAGGCGATGAAGGCTGTTCTGGTACAGAGGACCAGTAAAAACCAGTTCAAACCAGTAAAAACCCAGTAAAAACCAGTTCAAACAAGACCACCAGTACACTGAGGACCAGTTCAAACCAGATCTACAGACCCCTGTTCTTAAACCCGTTCTTAAACCTGAGTATTGGAAATACACATTTCTTCACTGATATTTGTTCTGTGTGTGTGTGTGTATATTTACTTTCCTGTTCATTTAAAACTGCCTCTAAAACCAAGTACAGTTTAGTTTTTATGTTCAACACTGACCTCATCAGACTGTTGTTCTTTACATCTAGGCTTGCACTACCCTATCGCCACATCGCTATTGGCGATGCATTTTCCTGGTTGGCGAAGTTGTTTTCAACCCGTGTAGCCACAGTGGCGAAGGTATTTTTTAGTAAAATCAACCAACTTACATCTCTGATCGAAAATCTCCGAGCGATAACCAAGGAAAATAACAAATACGGTCTCCACTACTTATGAGCACTGCCGAGAGCGATCGAACTCACCCGAACGTTTCCGATTTTTTACAAATTCACACGGCACAGACAGAGGGGTACGGAGCGGTGCAGACCGCCACCAGTGAAAACCAAACTTATGGCTCATTAGCTTTTCTCTACCTGCTGAATCTTCGCTTTTAAACCTTACCAGCGAAAACGCTACAATATTAGTATCACATTAGTGTTGCCTCTGTCGTCTCCATGTTTGTTATTACTGACTTTCTTCTTCTCAAAAAACTTTACCCTTCTTCGTAGTATTTGTCCTGTATGGTTAATTCAGAGCGGCGCCCCCTGGTGGATTAATTGAGAAACGCTCATTCCAACACATTAAATGTCAGTAGCAGCACTTTGTTCCAGTCAGACTAATGACAACGACAATAAAGCACGTTTACAAAAGGAACTAAGACCTGGAATGGGATTATTAAGTACTACTATCGGTACTTGGTATCGGCAAGTACTCAAAAGTAAGTACTCATACTCAGTCTGGAAAAAAGAGGTATCGGTGCATCCCTAATGTATGGTATCATACTCAGAGGTGTCTCACTGGTAAATTTATTTTATATTGAATCTCATTAAATTTCATGAACATCAGTGGTCAGAATAATTGTATTTATAAGTCTATCATTTATTGTTTTGTTATACATTAGATTAGAAATAAAAATAGTTGAGATGAAAATGCTGACTTAAGTTAATTTTTTATGATTTTTTTTTGTATGAAACTGAAGCCAGATTGAACATATTTTTAAGCTCAAAATGCACCAGAATGCAGGAAAAAGACTTCATTTTTCCCAAAATTTCCCGGGGGAGCTATGCTCATCGCCATGGTCCACGCAGGGACCCAGACTAACTGTGGCTTTTTGTGGCTACACTCATTTCTACTAATGTAGCCACAGTGGTTGTATCTTTCATTTTCCTAGCACAAGCACAGATGTTACATGTTAGTTTATGTGCTTGGCACATGTTGCAAAATGGCACAAACTAAATGTAAAATGTTCTGGAAGGTTCTTTGGGCTAAATTATTTTTCTTTTTTTGGTTTCACTGTTCACAAACTGGTGCATTCATCTGAAACAACGGGAAAGAATCTGGATCTGGAGTTTATTTTTCTAAACGGTGCTGTGGTGTTTCTGCTTCAGCTCCAGCTTGAGTGTGTTCCACTGACTGATGGGTAACGGCAAGTGTTGGTTGGTGGTTCTGTGTTCTTTAAACAGGGTTCTCTATGTTCTAGTGGAGGTTGTGTGTGCTGCTGGTTCTAACTCACCCGTTGATTCCAACCTGAAGGTCTGGCATTTCTGCTGCTGCTCTGGAGGTTCACACCTGTTACCTGGAGGACAACACAAAAACACAGACACATGAAGAAGAAGCTCCTCTGAGCTGATGAAGTTCTGCTGAAGACGGTTCTGTTCAACACTGGGTCCAATAAGGAGCCTGGGTTGGACATTCCAGAGGACACCTGACAACAGGAGGCGTGGCCCAAGTACCTGGATCAGGTGACCCGTTTGGCTCGGACTGGATCTGTACTTTCATACCCATGTGTAAACCATTTAAGAACTCAGAACCTGAGTCAATGGAAAAGGAACAGAACTAGTCCAAAGCCTGGTGTTGGTCAGGTTCACGTGGTTCTAAAGCAGTGTTGGTCGGGTTCCGGTGGTTCTAAAGCGGTGTTGGTTGGGTTCAGGTGGTTCTAAAGCGGTGTTGGTCGGGTTCAGGTGGTTCTAAAGCAGTGTTGGTCGGGTTCTGGTGGTTCTAAAGCGGTGGTGTTGGTTGAGTTCTGGTGGTTCTAAAGCAGTGTTGGTCGGGTTCAGGTAGTTCTAAAGCGGTGTTGGTCAGATACCTGACAGGGTGAGGTTCTGTTCATCTCACAGTGAAAATAATTTCATCACAATGTGTTGCATCAGGCAGAGACATGTTTAAGAGACAAGAGTGGAGGAAGGAATGCAACAACTGACACAACACAACTAACACACATTGTGTGTAATAAACCACACCTTAAACCAGGTCCAACCTGAACCAGAACCTGCTTGTGCTGAACTGAGCAGGTGTGTGGTCGGACTATTCATGAAAACTGGATGGAGTCATGTGACTGACCACGGGCCGGTTCTGTTCAACAGAATCATGTTCAGCTACATGAGCTAAATCTGCCGGTGCCAGGGCGCCACTGTGTCCTTGGATGTGGGTGGTTGTCTCTTTAGAATGCTGTAATCTCCTTATCTGCTGCACAGGAATGACAAGCTGTCAGTCTGGTGAAATGCATTGTGGGAGTTCTTTAAATAGGCTGAGGGGACGACCAGATTAGGACAAATCTGATGGCCAACAGTGGACCAACCACAACAATAGACATCCAAGAAGACACCTGGAGACATGGACAAACTTCAACTTCAGGGACTTATTGATGAGTCCCAAAAATCACAGTGCATGAACACAAACACACACAGTCCTCTGAGGTCAGAGGTCACAGGCCTTTTAGAACAAAGATAGACCACAGATTATTCAATATATGTGTTTATTCAGACAAGGAGTGAACGGACAGCAGTCCCACTCTTCTGTCCATCGGGTTCTTTGGACTTGTCCCCATCCTCAGCCTTCGTTCTGTGGATTCTATTAATTGTTTCAACTTTCTTCATCCCCACATTCACTGGTTTTTCCTAAACTTTTTCCTGGTTTCTTCACATACGTCTGATGGATGACACCGGAATCACATGACCACTGAGGCTGGACGAAAATGGGCAAAGACCTAACGACATGAGGACGGAGACTCAGCTGAACTGAGATCTGGAAACTAGACTTCCCTCACATCTTCAGTATGCACTTGAACGACACGCAACTGTTTAGAGTCCAGCCCTGTCGACCAATCAGAGCCGCTCTGGGAATCAGCACATGTCCTCAGGGACATGCCTCCAGCCACGTCCTCAGGGACACACCTCCAGCCACGTCCACATAGACAGATGTGTGTAGACCTGCAGACCATCTCCGTCTCTATCCAACCACTGTCACTAACGTCATAAACGGAGGACGGCCTATCCTGGCTCCACCCCTGGCTCTGAGGACTCCTCCTGTCCTCTGTCTTTATGTCTCCTTCCCAGATGTTGGTTTCATTTCCTCTGACTTCACAGATGACGCCATTACAGTTTGACTTGTCCAATTGGTTAGAAAAAGGGGAGGGGCAAGTCAGTCACCTGATGCATTACAGGAAAATAAATCATGGACAGATTAAAGGGACAGTCAGTTCCCCCGGTGGCCAGAGGGGGAACTACAGTGACCCCCCCAAGAGGTTTTACGTCTAAACATTCTGTGATGCTGGTGCTGTGATGTCAGGTGTGGGCATGGCCAGTGGGCCCATCGCTTCTCTCTCTGTTTAATTGTTGTGGTTCAGTCCCCCCAATCTGTCCTCATTTCCACATATGCCCCCCACCCCATAAAAACCCCTAACCAGTAGAATTCACCTCCCTCCCTCTGTGTGTGTCTCCATCCGTCCTCGCTGGTCTTTGTCAGTCTGGTTACCCCTATTTACCCCCCCCCCCCAGTCAAGCCGCGACCCAGATTTCCATCACAAAAGAGTTTTACCAAGGGGGGGGGTGTAAGGCGAGGGGGAGGGGCTGAGTCGAACCCAGTGAACCAGAGCAGAGACGTTTCATGTCTGTTTGGACAAACTGACTGGTCATTCATTCCAGTTGGTTCAGATGTGGCTCACAGACCCCGCCTCTGTGTATGGACCAACGTTTGAACCTGCTGAACCAAAGGTCTGATGTTTCTCCTTTTCTTGGATTCATTCATCTACAGGACGTTTGGCAGGAAGACGCTGCTTTGACCTTCCTCTATCGCCTCCAGGCCACTCCCCCTGCCTTGAAGCCACTCTCCTTCCTCTTTGTTTGGCTACCGTTGCTTATACATAACATTCCTCTTCCCTCTCTGTTGGTCTGGGTGATTTTCCATTGCAGAGAGCTGACTGGCTGGAGGCCAGGGACACCGTCCAATCAGATCCAGTCTCACATCAGACCTCAAACTATCATGAATCTTCTGCAGAAAACGGGGACACACAGTCCAACTCTGAGTGTGTCCTCCAACTGGAACAGAATTAGAATTCTGCCTGTGCTCATCATGTCCTCAGCCCCCCCCCCCCTCATCCTAAATGTCCAGTGTTTGTCTCATCTTAAATGTCCAGTGTTTGACAGTGGATCCATGGCTTTAAACTCAGATGGACCCAGACTCAGTTTTTATTCACGTTTGACTCAAAATGGTGGATGCAGGTCCAAACAGACACTCATCAATTAATCAGCATGGAGCTGCTCAGATTCAGTATCAGTGTCATGTGACTCTGCAGAGGACGTCGGACTAGATGACCGGACGGATGATTGAGCTGGTGTCAGCAGTCACATGACCCATCTGCCCCGCCCCCCATCAGTCTACGGTTCAGCTTTACAGTCTGTATTTGAACAGATCAGACTCAGAACAGCATCACAGTGTCAGGGTTCATCATAGTTCAGGACTCATCTGGGTCTGGATCCTGAATCTGGGTCTGGATCCTGAATCTGGGTCTGGATCCTGAACCTGGTTCAGCCTGACCACGTTGTGCTGAGTCACTCTGAGGTTTAACGCACATCCTGTATGAAACGACGACAGGAAGCACAGAACCCGCCCCCCCACGAGGGAACCAACTCATGTAGACACCAGTGAGGGCTGAAGGGGAGGGGGTTACCATGGTAACCATGGTTACCCTGGGTCCTGGTTAGTTTCTAGTTTCCAGTTGAATGAAGGTCACACTATTGATTCAATGAATCTGTTCATGAACCTCATCAGCTCTGTTAGCTTTAGCATCATGCTAATCTATACTAACCTTCAGAGGGCGACCTATGTCATGTGACCAGCTCCCAAAGTTAACTGAAAGAGGAGGATGACCAGGACCAGAACCAGAACCATCACATGATCCTCATCTGTCCACAGATCCAGACTCTGACCTTCATCAGCTGGAAACATGACCTTCATCAGAGACCAGGCCTCACATGACTGTATCTGGACCTACCAGACCTGCAGAGACCCTATCAGACCTGTAGAGACCCCACCAGACCTGCAGAGACCCCATCAGACCTGCAGAGACCTACAAAGACCACATGACACCCTCCAGACATACAGAGACCAGATCAGACCTACAGAGATGCAGAGACCAACTTAAACCTGCAGAGACTGCATGAAATCCTCCAGACCTACAGAGACCACATCAGACCCGCATAGACCACATGACATCCTCCGGACTTACAGAGACCACATCAGACCCGCATAGACCACATGACATCCTCCGGACCTACAGAGACCACATCAGACCCGCATATACCACATGACACCCTCCAGACATACAGAGACCAGATCAGACCTGCAGAGATGCAGAGACCAAGTTAGACCTGCAGAGACCACATCAGACCTACATGCCCCCTCCCCCCCTCAACACCATGTTCTCCAGATCCTGGATCTCAGAGGCCTAATGTGACATCAACAGGTCTACGGAGTCCGGATCAAACTGCGGCAGAATGCTGCGGTGTGTCCTTCATCCGAGGACATCCTGTCCTCCCTGGTCCACACCTCAAACCGGACTGTACCGGTTCTTACATCACCGGGTCCAGCACAGTCCGGTTCATCCTTCAGATCCAGACTTCATCACGGACACCGCGGGCGGCACGTAGACCATCATCCGGTCCAACCTGCGTGGTTGGACCGGATCCACTGGTCCGGGTCCACGGCTTCATCTGCAGGTCTCATCCAGGACCCCCTCGGAACCCGGACCGCGGGTCCGGACCGTCCTGACGTCATAATGTGTTCAAATCGGTCCGATCCGAACTAGGGGGGTTACGTAACATGGATGCGAATCCACTTCCGCATTGATGCAGGACCCGATGTGGACTACGAAAGAACCCATCTGAAAGGGGTCCGTTTAACACCTGATCCCTGATGCGGATCAGTGACCGGAACGGGTTTGGACTGGACGTGGACTGGGTCCATGATGACCCGGACCCGGGTTACACAACCCACCTGAGACCGGGCCGCATCCTGGACCCTGAACAGGTCTTGACCGTGTCAGAGCCCAGAACCAAACTGGTCCGTGTCAGAGTGCAGAACCAGAGTGGACAGAGTCAGGGCCCAGTTTCAGATCCAGGACCTGATCCTAATCCTATCCTCCGCTGTCACTGCGCCACTTTATGCGCCTGCGCAGATCGGTCAAACGAATTACGGCACCGACACGACATCCAGACCGATCCGGACCGATCCAGGCCGTCCCGGACCTATCTGGACCCGGTCGGACCTCACAGTCCACATTAACGACCGGATCAGGGTCGAACTGTGACGTTAAGGACGAAGTATCCGGTTCAGGACTGAAGGATCCGGTTCAGATCCAGGACCCGCGGATCCTGGTTCTGAACGGGGTCGGTTTAACTCAAATCGATTTAACCCATAACATCAGGACCGAGTGGACCGGGTCCGGGCCGCTCAGGGTCTTACCTTTCTGCAGATGCGTCCTGAGTCTGTGTGCGCGCTCCACGGACCCGCCTTCCGCTTTTATAGCGGACACGTGCCTCCCTCAGGCGGTCACCGTGGCGACGTGACGTCACCGCAACCCTCCGCACGGATCCATTTGAGACGAGGACCTGGTCACGGCTCAGTGGTACCATGGCAACCACCGGGACCGGGACTGAGACCCGGACCCGGTGTCGGACAGAGGAATGATGAGGCGTTTTTTCGTCTGTGACAGAAACACGTGAATGCATCATCAGTTTGGTTTAACAGTTTACATTAAGATTCACATGAAAAGAATTAAAGCAACAAGAAAACACTTGGATTCTTCCATTAGACCTAGAAACAGTCCGGGTTTATCCGGTCTTTGCAGGTTTTCATCATCTATTATGTCGCTAATTTATGAGACTCATCAGGGACCAGGTCTACAGAGTCCAGGATCTGGATCTGGATTTATTTCAGTGTTTCATGGAACTTTCCTTTCCTTGACCTTTGACCCTGTATGTGATGTGGGTTTGATGCAGATCCGGGTCTGAATGGATCCAGGACGGTCCAGGACCACAGAGTCCTCCTGGACCCGGGTCAGTGCACCAGACCGTCTATGGACACATGTGAACATGGATGGATGCCGCACTGTTACGTAACAAAACCATATATGACACGTTTCCATGGAGACAGGCTCTTCTACCAATTCCGTGTCTGCAAACAATCTATTCTATTCTATTCTATTCTATTCTATTCTATTCTATTTTAATCTACTCTGTTCTATTCTATTTTTTTCTATTCTAATCTGTTCTATTATATTCAATTCTATTCTAATCTTTTCTGTTCAGTTCTATTTATTGTATTCTTTTGGTTTCTATTCAATTCTATTATTTTCTTTTCTATTCTATTCTGTTCTATTTTTTCTATTCTGTTCTATGCTATTCTTTTCTATTCTGTTCTATTTTATTCTATTCTTTTCATTTCTATTCTATTCTATTCTATTCTGTTTTTTCTTTTCTATTCTATTCTATTCTGTTCTGTTCTACTCTATTTTGTTCTATTCTTTTCTGTTCTTTTCTATTCTGTTCTGTTCTATCAGACGGGGCTACGTGATGGAGGATGCGTACCGTAGAGGACCATGGGAAATTCCTGTGTGTCGTCATCTCCGCCTTTTACTCAACGGTGGAAAATTACACAGTAGAAGACATGAAGACACCGTTGTGTGCGCGCGCGTGTGTGTGTGGGGGGGGTGGGGGGGGGCGTTGTGGGAGGAGCTCCATGAACCGGTTCCTCTTAAAACAGGAACTGATTTGAACCTGTGCTGTGGTTTAGAGAAACAGAAAACACTGAAATACGATCCAACCCATCTGAGCCTAAACCCCGCCCACCCTCATCTTCATCCTCTTCTTCACCCTCATGTTCATCAGACTGAACTGCTCTTTCATCTCCATCCTGTAACTCTTTAATCAGGAGTCAGTGTGTTTGGTTTGGACTCATTTCAGTGTTTTTTTTTTTTTAAGTTCATTAACTCGTTCGTATAACCTCAGGTTCTACATGAATCTGTATCTGTGAATAAACTGTTTGGACACAATAATAATCCAGGCATAAAATGTTCTAACTTCATATTGAATGTCTTTATATTCCAGCCTGGGGAAGTGGCGTGTCCTCTAACCCTAACCCTGGTGTTAGTACAGGTAAAGAACACCCAGAACCTCCTCCACCCAGAACCCCCTCCACCCAGGGCCCCTCCACCTAGAACACCCTCCACCCAGAAACCCCTCCACCCTAGAACCCCCTCCACCCAGAACCCCTCCACCTAGAACACCCTCCACTCAATCAATAGAAAACACAGGTTTTCTTCTCAACCACATCCATCTGTTATTTCACATCAGAACTCAGTGAAGTAAAGTTCGGACTCTGAACGTGGTTCTGGTCCAGGAGGACTCCATCCTGGAACTCTGAGCTCCTCCTCCTGTGTCTGACCACCCGCTGTCTTCTCCTCCCATTGGTCGCAGTCTGGTGTTGACTCCACAGCACCATCTGCTGGTCAAAACCTGCTCCTGCACAGTTATAGAGGAGAACCTTAAACAGACCCACATGAATGTCTGAACAGAACTCATCGGAACCAGGACACTGTCACATCTGGGTCTGAATCTGACTCATGTCTGATGACGGTCATGACACGTTCCATCCGGCTGTTACGTCACTGAAGAACCAGACACGTCACAGTTCTGTTGTGGAGGCGGAGCCAGACTCACATGCACTTCAGAAACACAGGGTGATGGATGTGATGACTGTTCCCACAGGAGTCTGAAGGAGGAGCACTTAGGTTCTACTGGAGGTTCTACCGGAGGTTCTGCTGGAGGTTCTGCTGGAGGTTCTCCAGGGGGTTCTGCTGGAGGTTCTCCGGGTGGTTCTCCTGGAGAATGGTGGTCAAAAAATATCTTTTTTTTTATGTTTGAACTATTGAATCACAATAGAAACATGAAGTGAATTGAACTTCCTATTTGATTAAAGGTTCTGAATAAAACACCATAAACTGTTCTATTCTATTTTCATTCGTTTGTGACATATAAACATTTGAATATTGATCATTTTCAGGAGAAAACGACTTTTTGAACAAAAAAAATGAAAAAAATTGTTGAAATTATTCGGTGGGCGGGGCTAATAGGCTCAGTATGTGGCCTTTGTGTGTAAACCCCAAATGAAAGTAGAATCTCACAGAATGTTCTAGTTCTTCATTTTAGAACCAGTGGGTACGACTGTATTCTGGAAATGATGACTCTTTGCATCTGACTTTATTCTCATAAAATTATGGGTGTTATCTCAATATTATTTGCCTTTTTTCTCATAGTGACAAGTCTGTTTATTTTCTTATGTGGCGTTGATCTGCTGTTGTACTATTGCAGGTGGGGGAAAAGTAACTAAGTATTAACCATCTGTAATAAACTCCATATTCATGTTACAAATGTATTCAAACAAATGGTCCATGTTCTTTATCACATGAGAAAATGAAAGTAAACCTTCATATTTCAACATCAACAACACCAGTGGAGTCAAACAGTTTAAAGATGAAACCAACACCCTGGTCCGTCCTCTGATTTTGTTCGTCTCAGTCTGTCTTGTCTTTGTCTCTGTGGACATCACCCTTACCCTCTGTGCTTTTCTTGCTCCTTCAGTCATGTGACCTTTAGTTTATCTGTTACTGTCCTTCACTCCTAACTTTGTTGACCTTCCTCATCTTCTGAAGGTGTGTGGGGAGGACCTACAGTATGTCCTAAACCAGTCCAGTTCTGTAGTTCTTTTAGTGTCAGGGTTCCAACCCCAAACCAGAAGTGTCCTAGTGTCAGTGTCGGACATACAGACGCTCTGCAGACATGACCACAGTGGAACTAAACCTACTGGAGTAGATGTTCCACCAAAATGACCTGAACATAGAGTCTGAAGGATGAAAAACTCCAGAGTGTTGGTTTAAAACTCTGAAACTGTGTGTGTTTACATGAACTCCTTCTCCAAACTCTGTGATGCTGCATACGTTGCTATGGGAATGATGCTGCATGTGTTGCTATGGGAATGATGCTGCATACGTTGCTATGGGAATGATGCTGCATATGTTGCTATGGGAATGATGCTGCATGCATTGCCATAGTTTTGCTTACTGGTGTTTGTCCTTCATTTTTCTGAAGCAGCTGCTTCTTCCTTTGCTTTTGAGTCCAGGACAGTAACTCAGAAGATCCACCACAGCGCCTCCTGCAGGACAACAGTGGAAGGAGACAACAGCAGTAAAACAGTTCAGTTCTGCTCCTGATGAGTTTCGAAGCTGTTGGATCCAAACAGTTCTGGGGCTGTTTCCACTGGGGTCAGCAGGGGGCGCCCTAGGCCTACAGATGAGCAGGAGGACGTCTGGGTAAAAGACTCCTTCAAACCTCAGAGTAGACACAGTGGACGGACACTCCCCTGTCTGTGTCCATGGTCTGTGTTTCCTGTCTGTGTCTATGGTCTGTGTTTCCTGTCTGTGTCCCCTGTCTGTGTCTATGGTCTGTGTCCACACCATGAGATGGTTCCAGGACATAAATGAGGCAGATCTTCATTGTCTGTGGGACTGTCATCATCATCCTCGTCGTCTCCTGGGTTCTTCATCACCTGTTTCCTGGTGACGTCACCTGTATTTGCTGATGTCTCCACTTCCTTTCATAATGTGTCAGCTGATCCAGGTGATTCCCCCCCCCCCCCTTCACCCTCGACCACCGCCAACAGGAAATGTGGGTCTGAATGGCAGTGTGTGGGCGGAGCAGCGTGGGCCGTCCTTTATCCATGGCTTTGGAAAAACAAACTGTCCATCATTAGAATTCACACCAAAAATAATTTCCACATGTTCGGTTTGAACTTATAGAAGGCTGGTTCACCTTCATGAGTCTGAGCACGGAGGGTTCTAGGACACATGACCCCCCCGGAGAGGATTTAAGACCTAGGTGGGCTGCCACTTCCACCCCCACCCCCCAAATAAGTAGTCTGGAGTATTGTCAGTATTTTCAGTGTAGTATTATTACTTCAACTTAAAGCTGCAAATGCTGAAACTAGAAAGAACAAAAGCAGCAGAAACCGACTGTGGTTTGTATGAACAGATGAACTGATGAACAGATGAACTGATGAACAGATGAACTGATGAATTGATGAACAGATGAACAGATGAACTGATGAACAGATGAACTGATGAATTGATGAACTGATGAATTGATGAACAGATGAACTGATGAACAGATGAACAGATAGGACACATGAACCTGTTAGAATAAAGGGACAGAATCCCATCAGCGACTGGTGATGACAGCTGTCAATCATAGACTGAACCCTCCCACCCCCCTGTAAATGTTGAAGTCTGCTTTCAGCTCTGTCCATTTTCATGATGATGAACTGGAAAAATGAAACGTCTGCACGTTTAAACAGGATCTTAGAAGGTTGTACTAAACCGGCACACGACGGCGACGGCCTTGGGTCCTCTAGACCTGCCTCCAACCTGGATCTCCAACGCCGCTGCCTCTGCTCAGGTCTGACAGGTTGGTGTTGACCTCTGACCTCCACGGACGCTGTTTGAGGCTTCAGAAGCTGATGTGACTCAAGCCAATGGTTAAAGAGACGGTTTGTTGAGCAGATGTTTCAGAGACTCTGACGTAAACATCAACCTGGATTTAATTCATCTGATGTGGAGAACCCAACAGGTGCATTATGGGTAAACACAAATGAGATGAGGTTGTTTAATTAAGGTGGAGATGAACTTCAGCAGCATTTTCTCCTACATATATACAAATATACATACATATACACACACACACACACACACACACACACATACATACATACATACATATACACTCAACAAAAATATAAACGCACCACTTTTGTTTTTGCTCCCATTTGTCATGAGCTGAACTCAAAGATCTAAAACTTTTTCTGTGTACACACAAGGTTTATTTCTCTCAAATATTGTTCACAAATCTGTCTAAATTTGTGTTAGTGAACACTTCTTCTTTGCTGAGATAATTCATCCACCTCACAGGTGTGGCATATCAAGATGCTGATTAGACAGCATGATTTTTGCACAGGTGTGCCTTAGGCTGGCCACAATAAAAGGCCACTCCAAAATGTGCAGTTTTATCACACAGCACAATACCACAGATGTCACAAGTTTTGAGGGAATATGCAATTGGCATGCTGACTTCAGGAATGTCCACCAGAGCTTTTGCCTGTGAATTGAATGTTCATTTCTCTACCGTAAGCCATCTCCAAAGCTGTTTCAGAGAATTCATGAAGAAGACTGTGCGAGGAAAATGGTGGTCACACCAAATACTGACTGGTTTTCTGACCCCCCTGGACCACCCAATACAGTAAAACTGCACATTTTAGAGTGGCCTTTTATTGTGGCCAGCCTAAGTCACACCTGTGCAATAATCCTGCTGTCTAATCAGCATCTTGATATGCCACACCTGTGAGGTGGATGGATTATCTCAGCAAAGGACAAAGGAGAAGTGCTCACTAACACAGATTTAGACAAATTTATGAACAATATTTGAGAGAAATAGGCCTTTTGTGTACATAGAAAAAGTTTTAGATCTTTGAGTTCAGCTCATGACAAATGGGAGCAAAAACAAAAGTGGTGCGTTTATATTTTTGTTGAGTGTATATACATACATACGTACGTACATACATACATATATACATACAGGGTGGGGAAGCAAAATTTACAACATTTTGAGGCAGGGATTGAAAGACAGTGTATGACCAATTAGTTTATTGAAAGTCATGAGAATTTATTTGCCACAAGAAAACTGACATAATATAAAATGTTTTTATTCTATGTGTCCTCCTTCTTTCTCAATAACTGCCTTCACACGCTTCCTGAAACTTGCGCAAGTGTTCCTCAAATATTCGGGTGACAACTTCTCCCATTCTTCTTTAATAGTATCTTCCAGACTTTCTCGTAATAGTTTTGCTCATAGTCATTCTCTTCTTTACATTATAAACAGTCTTTATGGACACTCCAAGTATTTTTGAAATCTCCTTTGATGTGACGAGTGCATTCAGCAAATCACACACTCTTTGACGTTTGCTTTCATGATTACTCATATGGGTAAAAGTTTCTGAAAAGGTATGGATAATAGAGTTAGGTATGATTATGACATCAATATATGTTTGGTTTCAAAACAATTGACGTAGTGCCTGCTGAGAAAAAACAACTAAATATTCATTGTAAATTTTGCTTCCCCACCCTGTACACACACACATGCATACATGTATATATACATACATACATACATACATATATACATACATACATACACTCCTGATCAAAATTTTAAGACCAGCTGAAAAACTGCATGAATGTCCATTTTTCACTGTTGGATCTTCAGAAGGTTCTAAGTAGAGTTTGAAAATGAAAAAAGACAGCACAGACAAAGTATCATGACACAAAGTGTTGGAGATTATGTGGGGCTGATAAAGCTGACCATTTCCATGTATTCTGGAGTTGTCCTTTCATTGGTAGTTACTGGCAGGAGCTTAAGAATTGTATGGAAAAAGTACTGAAGGTCGACCTTCCATGTACATTTGAGGTACTATATCTGGGGAAACTGGACATAAACTTTTCTAGATCTGGGGACAAACATATTTATAGAATAATGCTGATTGCAAGCAAAAAAGCAATTACCAGAAAATGGATGAAGAATGAGGTACCTAAGGTTGAGGACTGGGTTGAGGTAATACACATTATTTATGTGATGGAAAAGCTAACTTTTTCTCTGAGACTGGAAGTGGATAGATTTAAAAGAATATGGGAAAACTGGTTAGAGTACATAAAACCAATTAGGTCTGATTTTATCTGAGATGTATATTGTGGGGGAAAAAAAAAAAAGCCCTAGTTCAAGCTACAGAGGTTTAGTTTTTTCTTGTTAATTGTATTTGTATATTTGTTTTGGTTTAATATATTCCCTGCACTGGTAACATAGTAAAACCCTGTTAGTGTAATCGGGCAAAATGTATGGTGGAAGGTATAGAACCACGAAGTCCCGGGCACAATTTTATTTTTGTACTTGGAAAGGAATGGTAATTCCCAAATTTGATTTAAAGTAAAAGAATGAGGATGTTTTTATATATGTATGTATGTATGTATGTGTATGTGTGTATATGTATGTGTATGTGTGTATGTATGTGTATGTATGTATATATGTGTATGTATGTGTATATATATGTATGTATATGTATATGTGTGTATATATGTATATATATATATGTGTGTATGTGTATATGTATATATATATGTATGTGTGAGTGTGTGTGTGTATGTATATATATATATATATATATATATATATGTGTGTGTGTATATATATATATATATATATATATATATATATATATATATATATATATATATATATATATATATATATATATATATAATTTTTATTTAATTTTTGTTTTTGTTTTTGTTTTTGTTTGTTTGTCCTATATTTTCTATTTTTTGATTGTCATAATTAATTTAAAGATATTAAATTTGGAGGAGAGTGGAAAGAGATGGAAAAAACAAAAAACTCAGCCATTGTGTACCAGCTGTATGTGGAATTTATTTTATAATGTTCAATAAAAAGATAATTAAAAAAAAAAAAAAAAAAAAGAAAATGAAAAAAGAAGAAATGAGAGTCAGACAAAAAAACATGCGAGTGAGTAATTTATTGAAAACAATTAAACTGAACTAGTGTGGTCATCAGCAGTTTCAGAGCCCAGCCTTTAACAGACCAAATGTGTGCACAGATGTGGATTCAGTGTCCTTTAGTGTCAGGTATTCCACTGTCATGACCTCCTGATGGAGAAGGATCCAAAGCTTCGTCTGTTTGAACGTGGTCGGATTGTTGAGCTGCAGAACCAAGGCCTCTGGGAATGCACCATCACTGCTGAGGTTGGATGACCTAACACAGGTAGGTTGGACCCACAGAAGATCCTGAGGGTTATGGAACTAAGAAGTCCAGTGGCAGAACCCAAACAAATGTCCCCGGCGCTGAGCCGAAAGATCCGATTGGCTGTCCGTCCAGACGGGGGACGGTCCCAGACCCAAATGAAGGCGATTCCTGGTGCTGACTGCAGCCCACGAACCATACCTCAGAATGAGCGTTACAATAAATGCTAGAGTCATACCGGCTCAGACAGTCCTCAGAATGAAGGACCCCCAGAAGGGAACAATACCCATCCAACTACTGACCTACAGTAGAACCTGCCTCAGATGTTTGGTCTCTTCTTTCTTTCTTTCTTTCTTTCTTTCTTTCTTTCTTTCTTTCTTTGGGAGGATGGTTGGATGTTTGGTCTCTTCTTTCTTTCTTTCTTTCTTTCTTTCTTTCTTTCTTTCTTTCTTTCTTTCTTTGGGAGGATGGTTGGATGTTTGGTCTCTCCTTTCCTTCTGCTGAATTCATCAGGTGAATCTCTGGAGAAACGTTGAACTCTGGAGGAACTCTGTGGACCACATGAGGAACCTCTTACAGGAACAGATAATGACTCAACTACTGTGAAAGAAATAATTGAGTCGTTTCGACTCGTCTTCACATTAACAGTAGAACTCAGACCAATGGAACAGATGGTTTTATCATCCAGATCTGAGGAGAACAGACTGAAACAGCATTAAAGAACAGAGGAACATCCAAGAACACAAGAGAGAAAGAACGTCTACTGGGATTCTACTGTAACTGGGACTACTGTAACTGGGATTCTTCTGTTACTGGGACTGTACTGTTACTGGGATTCTACTGTAACTGGGATTCTACTGTTACTGGGACTCTACTGTAACTGGGACTCTACTATTATTGGGATTCTACTGTAACTAGGATTCTACTGTTTTTGGGATTCTACTGTAACTGGGACTCTACTATTATTGGGATTCTACTGTAACTAGGATTCTACTGTTACTGGGACTCTACTGTAACTGGGACTCTACTATTATTGGGATTCTACTGTAACTAGGATTCTACTGTTTTTGGGATTCTACTGTAACTGGGACTCTACTATTATTGGGATTCTACTGTAACTAGGATTCTACTGTTACTGGGACTCTACTGTAACTGGGACTCTACTGTTATTGAGATTCTACTGTCACTGGGACTGTACTGTAGCTGGGATTCTACTGTTATTGGGACTCTACTGTAGCTGGGATTGTACTGTTATTGGGATTCTACTGTAACTGGGACTCTACTGTAACTGGGATTCTACTGGCAATGTGATATCATGAATTGCATACAGATTACACGCCACTTTTAATTGGCGTGTTATCTGCACGTATTTAAAGCTGGACCTGGTCCAGACCTGGTCCAGATCTGCTTCAGACCAGGTTCAGACCTGGTTCAGACTTGCTCCAGACCTGGTTCAGACTTGGTTCAGACTTGGTTCAGACCTGATCCAGACCTGGTCCAGATCTGGTTCAGACCTGGTCCAGACTTGGACCTGGTACTCTGTGTGTACTCTGTGTGTAATCTGTGCATACTCTGTGTGTACTCTGTGTGTAGTCTGTGTGTATTATGTGTGTACTCTGTGTGTATTATGTGTGTACTGTGTGTAATCTGTGCGTACTCTGTGTATATTATGTGTGTACTCTGTGTGTATTATGAGTGTACTCTGTGTGTACTCTATGTGTATTATGTGTGTACTCTATGGGTAATTTGTGCGTACTCTATGTGTATTATGTGTGTACTCTGTGTGTAATCTGTGTGTATTATGTGTGTAATCTGTGTGTAGTCTATGTGTATTATGTGTGTATTATGTGTGTACTCTGTGTGAAATCTATGTGTAATCTGTGCGTACTCTGTGTGTATTACATGTGTACTCTGTGGTTACTCTGTGTGTACTCTGTGTGTATTATGTGTGTACTGTGTGTAATCTGTGCATGCTCTGTGTGTATTATGTGTGTACTCCGTGTGTAATCTGTATGTACTCTGTGTGTACTCTGTGTGTATTATGTGTGTACCCTGTTTGTACTCTGTGTGTATTATGTGTGTAATCTGTGTGTATTTTGTGTGTAATCTGTGTGTACTCTGTGTGTAATCTGTGTGTACTCTGTGTGTAATCTGTATGTAATCTGTGCGTACTCTGTGTGTATTATGTGTGTACTCTGTGTGTATTATGTTTGTACTCTGTGTGTATTATATGTGTACTCCGTGTGTAATCTGTGCGTACTCTGTGTGTATTATGTGTGTACTCTGTGTGTATTATGTGTGTAATCTGTGTGTACTCTGTGTGTATTATATGTGTACTCTGTGTGTAATCTGTGTGTGCTCTGTGTGTATTATGTGTGTACTCTGTTTGTATTATGTGTGTACTCTGTGTGTATTATCTGTGCACTCTGTGTGTACTCTGTGTGTATTATATGTGTACTTTGTGTGTAATCTGTGTGTGCTCTGTGTGTATTATGTGTGTACTCTGTGTGTACTCTGTGTGTATTATGTGTGTACTTTGTATGTAATCTGTGTGTACTCTGTGTGTATTATGTGTGTACCCTGTTTGTACTCTGTGTGTATTATGTGTGTAATCTGTGTGTATTTTGTGTGTAATCTGTGTGTACTCTGTGTGTAATCTGTATGTAATCTGTGCGTACTCTGTGTGTATTATGTGTGTACTCTGTGTATTATGTTTGTACTCTGTGTGTATTATATGTGTACTCCGTGTGTAATCTGTGCGTACTCTGTGTGTATTATGTGTGTACTCTGTGTGTATTATGTGTGTAATCTGTGTGTACTCTGTGTGTATTATATGTGTACTCTGTGTGTAATCTGTGTGTGCTCTGTGTGTATTATGTCTGTACTCTGTTTGTATTATGTGTGTACTCTGTGTGTATTATCTGTGCACTCTGTGTGTACTCTGTGTGTATTATATGTGTACTTTGTGTGTAATCTGTGTGTGCTCTGTGTGTATTATGTGTGTACTCTGTGTGTACTCTGTGTGTATTATGTGTGTACTTTGTATGTAATCTGTGTGTACTCTGTGTGTATTATGTGTGTACTCTCTGTGTACTCTGTGTGTATTATGTGTGTAATCTGTGTGTATTCTGTGTGTATTATATGTGTACTCTGTGTGTATTTGTACTGCTGAAACAGGTCCAGGTTGAAGTTGAGGTGAAGGATTGATGATAGTGGAGGAAAGAGAACGGACAGAAGAACGGATAGAAACAAGAGAATAAGAGGAGGAGGAAGAAGAGAAAGAGGAGGAGGAAGAGAAGGAGGAGGAGGAAGAGGAGGAGGAAGAGGAGGAGGAAGAGAAGGAGGAGGAGCATTAAACTGGTTCCATCCAATCAGAGCAGATCTTTGATCAGGGATGTTTTGTCATATGATGTGATTTGACGTCGTGTGTTTTCATGTGATTCATTCAGTCTTTTCAGTCCACATTAAATATCATATTCTGATGATGGAACTACTGTCTGGGACCACACCTACCTCCCTGACCACACCCACATCCATGACCACACCCAAATCCATGACCACACACACCCTCCTCAGGCTCCTCCTCCATCTCCATCTTCTCCTCCTCCCCCTTCTCCCCCTCCTCCTCAGACTCCTCCTCCATCTTCTCCTTCTCCCCCTCCTCCTCAGACTCCTCCCCCATCTCCTCCTCCTCCTTCATTCTCTTCATATTCTTCTCTTTCTTTTACCACATCTCTGACTCTTTCTACACACACACACACACACACACACATTGGACGCTGGGTGACCACACACACACCCCGTGCACCCCCCCCTCCCCCCAACCTCAGGTCGTGGTCATGACTGTGTGCTGGGTCCTGGTGCTCAGACTGGCAGAGGTATTTTTAGTACCAGTGGTTTCCATCAGTAAATCCGACCTCAGAGACGCAGTTTCAGTTGGTTTTCATACTTCAGACTTCACTGTTAAATGGAGCGTGGACGTTTGTGGACGGACGCCCATGAGGCTAATTGGTGATAACTCAAAAATAACAACATGGCTTCAAATGTGACGAAGGAAGCTGAGGAGGAACCATAGGAGGAGGAGGAGGAGTCAGGGTCTGGGTTAGTCAGAGTCTGAGTGGAAACACCCGTCACATCCAATCACACACACCGACGCTAACCCAAAGCAGATGGAACACCGCCACCGCCATGGAACAACAGACCTGGTGGGCGGGGCCTCCACCTGCGACGCCAGCAGCCAATTACCCAGAGTTTGATACAGTGAGTGGCACTTCTGATTGGCTACAGCAGGTGGAGTTATTAAAGCAGCATAATGAAGTCCAGGACTGAAAGAGAACCAAAGAACCAGACACAAAACAACCTGAAAGAGAACCAAAGAACCAGATACAGAACAACCTGAAAGAGAACCAAAGAACCAGATACAGAACAACCTGAAAGAGAACCAAAGAACCAGACACAAAACAACCTGAAAGAGAACCAAAGAACCAGATACAGAACAACCTGAAAGAGAACCAAAGAACCAGACACAAAACAACCTGAAAGAGAACCAAAGAACCAGATACAGAACAACCTGAAAGAGAACCAAAGAACCAGACACAAAACAACCTGAAAGAGAACCAAACAACCAGACACAGAACAACCTGAAAGAGAACTGAAGAACCAGACACAGAACAGCCTGAAACAGAACCAGGGTCAGGGTCAGGGTTAGGGTTAGGGTTAGGGTAAGGGTCAGGGGGTCAAGGTTGGGTTAGGATTAGGGTTAAGGTTAGGGTTGGGGTTAGGGTTAGGGTTAGGGGGTCAAGGTTAGGGTTAGGGTTAGGGTTAGGGTTAGGATCAGGGTTAGGGTTAGGGTCAGCTCTGCTGTCATTGACATGAACCTGCATAAATAGAGTACGGCCCCATCATGTCATCTGATTGGATTAAACAGAGGTCACATGACCATCACATATTTCAATGTCATACTTTGACATTTGGATCCTGAAACTGTTGAACCCTGAACAAAATCTACATTTTGGACAAAGTTTTACAAATACTGGTTTTTGTTAAACTTAAACCAGAGTTTAATGTAGATGAAAAGAATAAAAAACACAGAGATGAGTTTGATTAAATAAACTGTTGACTTCCCCTTCATGTCCTGTTGATGAACACAACACTTCCACAGTAAACCTGTGATTTGACCCAAAGTTTTACTAATGGAAGAAGAACCTCCAGATGGACCGGGTCATTTACCAGAGCATCCAAATATAGTACCAAGGCTCCTGTAGTCATGTGACATATTTAAAGACATGAACTGACATTCATTTGACCTTTCAAGGTCACTCAAGGTCAAAGGTCATGTCACCTAATTGGTCGGTTTATGATCCTTCGCTGTCATCGACCCTCAGGTGTGTGACCCACAACAGTTTGTAGTTTGTTCAACTTTGGCTGAAACTGAAACGGTGACTCCATGGAGCATCAGCAGATTCAGTGAAACAACGTCTGAGTCGATGGTTGTTCCCATTTAGTAGCAGTAAAAGCACTTTACTGCTGGTAAAAACATCCTGTCATCATTTTTCACTGTGTTTCCATGACAACGGGCTGGCAGCAGCCGTCCCCACTGAACAGTATATTTAGGTCTGAAAACCCCCGAGCGCTGCCCGTTTGTCCCATACGCATCCGTCCACTTCCTTCCAACTCCTTTTCCACTTGTGTCAGTTTATCGACTGAAAACCTCAGACATAATCTGAAAATAATGTGTACAACAGGCTAGAATTAGCCGGTCATCGGCCTCTCCTCCTTTTATTTGTCTGTTTTCATTGTTCACTGTGACGTGTTTGAACCCTGGCATCAACAGAAACGTCGTATTTGACCCTTAGTGACAGAGACACCAAGTCTGTACCTGTTCTCCAGAACCTGTGGTCCAGAACCTGTGGTCCAGAACCCCTCTGAAGGAAAACACAACAGCAGTCAGCTCATTAGCTCACCTGTGGCCAATTAGCTTTAGCTTGGATAATGTTTCACTGTGAGCCAATCGTATTAGATCTGTGACTGAACATCCCTGATGTTTATGAGTCACAGTAGTTTGAGGGTTTTTTTTACCTTTGGTTTGGATTTGATCTTTTTATCAATTATAGATCAGAGACGTTACAGTCCGGTGTTCAGTCTAAGGTTGTTCATGAAAGATGGTAGAGCCGGTGGAAATCAAAGTACTACTACTACTACTACTAGTACTACTACTACTACTACTGCTACTTGTACTGGTACTACTACTACTACTAGTACTGGTACCAGTACTACTAGTAGTAGTAGTAGTAGTAGTAGTAGTACTAGTACTAGTACATGTAGTAGTAGTAGTACTAGTATATTTCCATGTATGACTCCTGTTATTAGACATAAAACAACACTAGTCGACTCACGTCAAACTAAATGGAAACATCTGTGAAATAAATGAAGGTTAATGTAATTCCATGTAGGACTTTTATTTTAGACTTTTCGTTGTTTTTTTATGTTTATTAATTCCATGGTTTTATTCCATTTTTACGTAGCTGTGATGCAACATTCTGCCTTTTTTAATCTAATTCCACTTAAATTCACTGTTAGACAGATTTATTTATCACATGAAGCTCAGAGTCTATTTTCATGTGTTTCCTTTTATTGTTTTATATATAAACGAGTGCACTGACCCGTTTGGATCCACAGGTTCTACATGTAGTCATTTTTATTCTGTTGTCTATTTGTACATGCTGTGCCACATTTGTCCAACAGTCACTGCCAAAGTGTTTTGGACATAGAAACAGGATTAGAAGGATATTGGATTAAAAATGACTGATATCTGACAAAATATTGGACTGATCAACTGTTACTGTTTACACTAATCTGAGTAAAAATACACACACACACACACACACACACACACACACACTTGTCTTTTATAATATACATAAATGTCCATATTCCTATATTTTATTGTCTTGGCTCCAGTTAATGTGAACTACTGTTTGTTTGTTTTTTTCTTATATTATTGTGTGTGTTTGAACGCAGCCATACACATCACATGACCGATGGAACGCTGTGTAACGGACGCCGTCTAATTGATGCAGATGAGAATGTGCAGGTTTGTTTGTGTAACTGAACAGCTGTTTGTGTTTGACATCCCAGTCGCTCTAACAGTCTGTGTTTGCGTTGGCGGCTCGTCTCACTGTCCGTGGAGGAGGGCAGGGCTTTACGGTGCATTCACTGACAAGTGGCAGAAGCACATTCCTCCACTTATTGGACCCGCGATGCCTTCAATGCACATCTGCTGTTGAATGTTTGACGACTCGGTTCCGTTGAAACCTGAGAAAAGTCTGGACCGGGATGACGAAGAGGAGGAGGGACGTCAGCTGTCAATCAAAGCCCAGGTCCAGGAGGAGGGTTGGTCCACTGGCTCAAAGGCCTCCTGGGAAATGGAGTCCTGAAGGTTCTCATCTCCTCTACTCAGACCAGTCCCATCGCATGAGGAACTGAAATAATAATAAAAGTGACTGAATAACTGTGATGATCATCCATCCTGTAGGTGGATCTGAAACATGACCATCCATCCTGTAGGTGGATCTGAAACATGACCATCCTGTAGGTGGATCTGAAACATGACCATCCATCCTGTAGGTGGATCTGAAACATGACCATCCATCCTGTAGGTGGATCTGAAACATGACCATCCTGTAGGTGATCTGAAACATGACCATCCATCCTGTAGGTTTATCTGAAACATGACCATCCATCCTGTAGGTGATCTGAAACATGACCATCCATCCTGTAGGTGGATCTGAAACATGACCATCCTGTAGGTGATCTGAAACATGACCATCCTGTAGGTGATCTGAAACATGACCATCCATCCTGTAGGTGGATCTGAAACATGACCATCCTTTTAGGTGGATCTGAAACATGACCATCCTTTAGGTGGATCTGAAACATGACCATCCTGTAGATGGATCTGAAACATGACCATCCTGTAGGCGGATCTGAAATGTGACCATCAATCCTGTAGGTAGATCTGAAACATGACCATCCTGTAGGTGGATCTGAAACATGACCATCCTGTAGGTGGATCTGAAACATGACCATCCTGTAGATGGATCTGAAACATGACCATCCTGTAGATGGATCTGAAACATGACCATCCTGTAGGTGGATCTGACACATGACCATCCTGTAGATGGATCTGAAACATGACCATCCTGTAGATGGATCTGAAACATGACCATCCTGTAGGTGGATCTGAAACATGACCATCCTGTAGGTGGATCTGAAACATGACCATCCTGTAGATGGATCTGAAACATGACCATCCTGTAGGTGGATCTGAAATGCGACATTATATCCTGTAGGTGAATGAACCCCCATTCTATTCAATCTGAGTGTTTTCGTGTGAAGTCATAGAATCAAATGCCGTGTTTCCACTACATGAAACCAGCTCGACTCGGCTCGGCTCGGCTCGGCTCAGCTCGGCTCGGTATTCCTGGAGACTGTTTCCATTACAGGACACTACCGACTTTAGAGTACCTAGACGTCATAGCAATGCGGCAGGTTACTTCCGTGTCGTCTGCTCAGAGAGTTGCTGATAAACTCGCTTGTTGTGTGTTGTCTCGTCTGAATTTTTACGTCGGCCACCAAAGACTGAATCTCCTCGACCGACCATGGTGTAGTTTTGGGCTGTTATCATGTGGATTAATGTACCGCTATATTTACTGTCCACTTCTGCATCTGTTTTTTTGTAATACGGCAGGTCACAGAGAAAACTGTCTGACTAATCAGTGGTCTGCAGTGTTATATGTCACGGTTTAGTATCGCTTGAAACCTCGGTGGAGGTGATACCAAGAAACTAGTTCCGGATACCAGATTCCAGGTCCTTTTTCGTAATGGAAACGCATAAAGGCCGAGTCGAGTCGAGTTGAGCCAATACCACGCAGTGGAAACGTGGCAAAAGGGAACAGATCCATGACGGGCTTCTGCCTCTTCTTCTTTCAGGGTTTATGAAGGTCTGTTTGTTTCTTCAGATACAGATTCAACACCTCGACCTGACATCAGTGTGTTTTATCTGCTGGTTCATATACACGTTGGTCAGTGTTAAAACAGTCCAATCAGCTCAGTCTGCACATGTGACCTGTTACAGAACTGAAATGAACTAACACAGCTGTTCAAACCTGGTACCGTTGGTGAACAGGAACTCAAACTGAAGAAGACGAGTGCAGCGTGACATGGGCGGAGTCAACAAAGACACAAACAAAACCAAATATTGAAGATGAATTCAGTTCAAATAAAGAAAAGAATTATAATAAATGTTCAACTGTTTAGAGAGGCCTGTGGGCGGAGCTTATTCTGAAAACCAACACCTTCAGAAGGGTTACATTTATGAGGACAATGTGAGGTCAGAGGTCAATCTGTCAGAGGTCATTCTGTCAGAGGTCAATCTATCAGAGGTCAGAGGTCAATCTGTCAGAGGTCAATCCATCAGAGGTCAGTCTGTCAAAGGTCAATCTATCAGAGGTCAATCTGTCAGAGATCAGTCTGTCAGGGACCAGATGAAACCCACAGGAGTCCACTAGGCTAACAGCGCTAGGCTAACTGCATGCCAAGCTAACAGCGCCAAGCTAACGGTGCTAGGCTAACACTGAGCAGATTCAACAGTACAGGGATTATTTCTACTGATAAAAGTCACTGAACGACACAAAGAACAAAACTAAATGTGACATTCTGAAGAGCTGATGGTGAACGTGTGCGACCTGTGTTCTGAACAGAACTTGGTTTTATATGAATGAAGCTTCTGCTATCGACGCTAATCCATTGGTTTGTGTTACACTGAAATGATTCCCACTGGAAACAAATGGACCACAGTTCAATCCCCTCCAGATCTGCTGACACCGTCTGCTTTTAATCAGCTGTTCATAGTTTTCATCATTTTTTTTCTGTCTTTAGAAGAAAACAGGCTCAGAAACTGAAACGTGCTTCAGTTTGGACTGAAACACTCTGTGGTTTTATGAGAAGAATCAAAGCTGCGTGAACATCCACATCATGTCCTTCAGGTCCTTCAGTGGACCGTGGACAGGCCTGGAGGATGATGATGAAGATGAAGATGATGATGAGGAGGGCTCTTCATCCTCCGCTCCACACCATCATCTGATTCTGGATTAGTGCTGGCGTCTCTAATGAAACCAAAGCAGGAACAGACTGAACAGAACCCTATCTGTAGCTGTTCACATAGAACCATCATGTTCTACTTCATCATGTCATGGTTGTCGTTCGACTGCTGTTGGATTTCTACTTTAACACGTTGTACTTGTAATAGATAAAAATATTTATTGTTCTTTAATGTTTCTTAAACCCACTGTCTTTTTGGTTCATTGTTTCTTTGTTTGTCTCTGTTTAATCAATTTTATTGTGATTTCAGACACTTTTATGAGAATAAATCAGAATTTGGTTTAAAACTGAGAAACTGTGCAAACGAGATAAAAAAAAAGAAAGATCCAGTGTAAATATTAAGGTTTTAACTGAAAGAACTCTTGTCTGTGTGTGTGTGTGTGTGTGTGTGTGTGTGTGTGTGTGTGTGTGTGTGTGTATGTCTGTGTGTCTCTGTGAGTGTGTGTGTGTGTGTGTCTGTGTGCGTGTGTCTGTGTGTGTCTTTGTGAGTGTCTGTGCGTGTGTATGTGTGTGTGTGTGTGTGTGTGTGTGTGTGTGTGTGTGTGTGTGTGTGTGTGTGTGTGTGTGTACTATGTGTATGCGTGTCTTATTTTACTTTATAACTGTTTCTTTATACTGTTTAATTTTTTTACATCTTAATTGTTAATTTGCTGGGGTTTTTTCAGACTCTCATGGTGGTTCTTCTTTAACCCTTTGTTTCCTGTTCCGTATCTAACCCTCATGTCGTCGGTTCCGTCCTTTGGCTCCAGACCGCTGTCAGTCATCTGATCTAGACTGTCCAGATCTATGCAAACGCTGACTCCGTGGACTCATATGGAACATGTTGTTATGCTCCATCTGCCCCCCCCCCCCCACACACACACACATCCAGGATCAGATGGTGGAAAACCACGTCGCCGTTCCTCCCACCCTCTCACATGCACACGAACGCATCACGGCCAGAACCATCTCCATATAAACAAATGGACCCACACAAGGACACACAACCCACCGCTCACATCCACATCCACACAATTAATGCCTCAATAAATCAACTGCTCAGTTTTTCGTTGGAGCGCGGAACTATTTTTTCCGAAATTCCACAAAATGATCTTGTGTAATTTACGGTGTGTTTTCCACCGAGGGGAGCGATCCCGGGTTCTGGGCTGTAAACGCTGCCCTGCCGTGTTTATTTTCATTTCATTTTGTTCTGCTTCTACTAACACTTTAGCTCTGTGATTTAAGGAGCTCAGAGGAGGGTTGGACGTGAACCAGCTGGCATCAGGATGCCGGGACGTCCTCTGAAGCTCCAAACCCAGTCCGGTCCGGTCCGGTCCAGTCCAGTCTGCAGATTCAGTCCAGTCCAGTCTGCAGATCCAGTCCAGTCCAGTCTACAGATCCACTCCAGTCCAGTCCAGTCTCCAGCAGTGTCTGCACGAGACACGGTTAAGACAGACCACGTGTCAATCAGCACCTTTCAATCAACATCTGTCAATCAATACCTGTCCAGTCAGCACCTGTCAATCAGCACCTGTCAATCAACACCTGTCAATCAATACCCGTCAATGTTGACAGACATTTCCGTCCAACTCCATTTATACATTTAAAGCTGAGTCCAGAAACAACCTCTGGAGTTTGAACACTTCTGTTCTTTGACTGCCAGTTGTTTCTTTATGGTTCTCATCCTCAGAGTTACTCACTACTCCCTCTAGTGGTCACAGATGTACCTGGGCCCGTCAATAGAAAGACATTCCCTTCATATGTTCAATCAATACATGGAAATAGAAATAGAACATATAGAACATATAGACCCTTTAGAAATAGAACATATAGAACCTACAGACCCTTTAGAAATAGAACATATAGAACCTACAGACCCTTTAGAAATAGAACATATAGAATCTACAGACCCTTTAGAAATAGAACATATAGAAACTACAGACCCTTTAGAAATAGAACATATAGAATCTACAGACCCTTTAGAAATAGAACATATAGAAACTACAGACCCTTTAGAGATAGAACATATAGAAACTACAGACCCTTTAGAAATAGAACATATAGAAACTACAGACCCTTTAAATTCCATTCAGACATGTGAAGGTTCTGAAACACTGGTCATGTGACCTGGATTTAACATGTGACATTTTTATGATTTTTGTTTCTTGAGGCTCAGTGTGTGTGTGTGTGTGTGTGTGTGTGTGTGTGTGTGTGTGTGTGTGTGTGTGTCTGTCATCCTTCTGTATTTTTACTCAGTGAACAGACTAGTGTAAACAGTAACAGTTGATCGGTCCAATATTTTGTCAGATCTTATTCATCTTTAATCCAGTGTCCTTCTGATCCTGTTTCTATGTCCAGAACACTTTGGCGGTGACTGTTGGACAAATGTACAAACACACAACAGAATAAAAACGACCACATGTAGAACCTGTGGATCCAAACGGGTCAGTGCACTGGTAAATGTATGAACTCAGCTCTGATCAATGTCACCACTTTTGCTTGTACATAAAAACAGCCAACTTGGTTGTAGATCATCTATTAGTAAAAAAAAAAGAAAGAGACAGAAACAGCAGAGTGTAGAAACACATCAAATAGAAATAAGCCCCACCTCCAGCATGGTAAATCACACCTCCATCCTCAGCCTCAGTTTGGTTTGGGTCAGTTTGAGTCTGACTCCTGTTCATGCAGGTTCCACATACAGAACAATATGATCTGAAGTGGGTTGGACCAGAACAACAGGAACACAATAATCTGTAAATAATGTCAACTCCAAACCTTTGTCCATGTTTTAGAGGAAAAAAAGGAAAACTGCATGGTGAAAATGTTTACATCAACAAACTATCCTTTAGAAAATGTGAATAACATGAATCACCATGAACAACCTACATTTACTAAGAAAAATAATTGCAATTTTAACAATATTTAGCCTCAGTTTATCATTTATACATGTTTATTCTAACCCACAGATACACTGGATCTACAAATACACATTTAATAAAAAACAGAATATTAGAACTATTCCACTGGTTTAAATGAAGACAGTTCAGGTTGGTCAGATTTGTTCAGGTTTTTCCACATTTTTTTTGGAATGATATTGTTGTTTTATGTCCCATTTGTACTGTCTCACATATGTGTATAATATAATAATGTATATAACAGCTTACAGAGTTTTGTTATTATTACTGTTATTACAGTCAGACTTGGTACAATAGTCCAATTAAACTGGAAAACCATGCAAAAGGACAGGCATAAGAAGTGTCCAAATATAGACACAATAAAATCTAAAATATAATACAGAAGCACACACACACACACACACACACATACATATATACACACCCATATATATATATATATATATATATATATATATATATATATATATATATATATATATATATGTGTGTGTGTGTGTGTGTGTGTGTGTGTGTGTGTGTGTATATATATATATATATATACATATATATATATATATATATATATATATATATATATATATATATATATATATATATATATATATATTAGTGCTGGGCAACAATTGAAATTCTTAATCACAATTAATCACATGGATTTCTGCGATTAATCATGATTAGTTGCATAGTTATATGCGGGGGGGGGGGGGGGGGGGGGGGTGGCACATCAACAGCATGTATTGCCTTTAAGTGATATTTCACACTCGAAGTACTGCGGTGATAAAAAATAATTCCACATTGTAGTGCTTACAAACAACTTTGTCCTTCTCAACCCCACCATCTGAAGACATTTAAAACAAAAATGTCCATGGATATGACCGGTACTTTTCTCCATGTTTATGTCCCCACTAGTTTATTTCCGGTTGTGAGTGATTGACAGGAGTCTTAAGCCCACCCCAAATGCTGTCATTGGTTGAAACGTATGATGACTCCGATTGTCAAACCAACCCTGATCAACATCCCCCTCTTCCTGTGACCCATGGTTTACCTATGTGTATTCACAGAACCAGAGCAATGGACTTTCAAAATAATATGTGATGTTTAGTTATTAAAAGCAGCAAAGGGGGCCCTCTAGTGGTCGGAATAAATTGCACTAACGTATGTTTTGTACTTGCGGTGTTACCGTAGCCAGTTCCGACATAAGAAGGAACTAACAGACACGTTTCTTTCACTCTGTTTGTATTGCCCGAAAAACGTTTGCCTGTGAGTATTTTATGTTCAGTTGTTGTAAGAATGAATAATATAAAATATTTCTGATGTGAACCTTTGTTGCTGGATAAAAAGACGTTGTAAATCTTAAATTAATCTGTAAATGCTAATCGTTAGTGTGTCTATGGATTTTCCCATTCAAGTTAGCATTGAGCTAGTGATCTTTTTCCCATTCATTTAAATGTATAATGCCATGTAAATGTGCTGAGGCAATGACCAGAACTGAGACATATTTTGCATATATCCTGCAGTTTTACAGTGAGTCTCGAGTAAAAGATTTGGAGCGAAGTTTTCGGCATCCGGCTTTTCTTGGGAAACCTGTTGTCTATCTGCCAAGCTAATCGCTACACGCACACAAACAGGGGCAGAATAATGAGTTATAATAAAACGGCATTAACATGAGGTTTAAAAAAATTGTTGCCGTTATTTAATGAATGCGTTAACACGGTAATAACACATTAACTTGCCCAGCCCTAATATTTATATATATATATGTATATGTATATGTATATGTATATAGATAGATAGATAGATAGATAGATAGATAGATAGATAGATAGATAGATAGATAGATAGAGTATGACACAAGCAGAAAACATTTAATAACAGGTAGAATATTGTTGAAATTTCACTTATTTTTCATTACATATTTCATGTTCATATTTGTTCGGGTTTTTCACATTTTTGTAAATATTTGTAAATGTACATTTTTTCTTAAAGTCATTTTTATGTTTTTCCATTTGGAGTTGTCATTATTTCTCTATTATCTGACTGCTGGTCTGATCCACCTCAGATCCTTTCAGTCTGTATGTGACCAATGAAACTCAAATGATTGTTAGTATCTTCAGTGTTTATCTTCAGGGTTTGGTCCGTGGACCGAAGGTCTGACAGCTGGTCTTTTGACATTGATGGTTGTCATGGTAACAGTAGAGGGATCTAAAGCGGTTGAATGAAATTAATGTTAATGGTCCGTCCGTCTGTCCATCAGCCTTCGAAGGCCACATGTCAACACCTAACCAACCTGTCTGTTAACCCATTAACCAGTTAACCAGCCAAGAGGAGGCGTCAGTCAAAGCCTGTCTCATCAGGTTCAGACTAGTTTTACTGAAGGAAATGTGATCAAAAACCAAGTCCAAGTGGACAGACAGGGACTGGGGCTGGTGTGGACAGTGTGAACAGTGTGGACGGTGTGGACAGTGTGGACAGTGTAGACAGTGTGGACAGTGTGGATGGTGTGGACAATGTGAACAGTGTGGACGGTGTGGACGGTGTGGACAGTGTGGACGGTGTGGATGGTGTGGACAGTGTAGACAGTGTGGACAGTTTGGACAGTGTGGACAGTGTGGGCGGTGTAGACAGTGTGGATGGTGTGAATGGTGTAGAAAGTGTGGATGGTGTGGACAGTGTAGACAGTGTGGACAGTTTGGACAGTGTGGGTGGTCTGGACAGTGTAGACAGTGTGGGCAGTGTGGACAGTGTGGGCGGTGTGGACAGTGTGGACGGTGTGGACATTGTGGACGGTGTGGATGGTGTGGAAGGTGTGGACGGTGTGGACAGTGTGGATATTGTGGACAGTATGGATGGTGTAGATGGTGTGGACATTGTGGACGGTGTGGACGGTGTGGATGGTGTGGACAGTGTGGACATTGTGGACGGTGTGGATGGTGTGGACAGTGTGGACATTGTGGACGGTGTGGATGGTGTGGACGGTGTGGATAGTGTGGACTTTGTGGACAGTGTGGATGGTGTGGACATTGTGGACGGTGTGGACATTGTGGACATTGCAGACATTGTGGACGGTCCATGTGGATGTGGGTGTGGAGACACAGCCACTTCTCTTCTGTAATGGCCCAGCTTCATTTCAGGCCTGGTTCTGGTTCTGGTCCAGGTGGTTGGTCTAATGCGGTCCAGATGGGAGACGCTCGGCGTTCACTGGACACATTTTTCCAGAGTTTCGGTCGAACCGGGGCTTTGCTAATAAAAGCAGAGGAGATTTTCACAGTTCCGCAGACAAAACCTCGCATTTGAATTCTCCAGGGGGAACGGAGAGCGAGCGAGACCGCAATGTTATACTTTGTTTTTATTAAAGGCTGTGATTGACAGGTTGGAGGGAATTTTCCAGCATTAAAGCAGCGTCTTATTGGAGAGGACGGAGCGCAGGGACCTGACGAAGCCAAGCAGCGCTCTGGCAAACAGCTACTGACTGGAGGCTTGGCTTACAACCCCCCCATCCGCCCCCCCAGCAGCCCCAACCCTCCCCCCATCCACTCCTGGGCCTGAGCCAGGAGGCCAACCCCCCTCCAGTCCCGGTCCTTTATGGTTCTGGTTCTGAACACCGGCATATTAACACTTGCCTTTAAGTGGACTGGAGCTGGACCCAGACTGGTCCTCTGCTGTTTTTCCTCGGTCTTTGTGCTTCTGGTTTTCAGTCCAGGGACGGGGGCACGTGTTGGGACTTGGATCCGACAGCGCTGCTCATAAAACTTCCACAGCCTCCGGATTCACAGAACCAGTAAAAGGATGAAACGGGTCAGAACCGACCGCTGCATGTCTTAATCTGTCTGGATCCTCCTCCCAAGGCCACCAAAGACCCCTGGACCGGGTCAGGTCTGGACCTGGTTCAATCTGGACCTAGATGGTACATGTTCATCTGTGAACTAAGATAAAAGGCAACGGAAACAAAACCATTAAAACAAAATTCACTCAAACAGTAAAACAATTATTTAATAAAAGTAAGACAAATGAACCAGAATGGTGGGTTAGAGTTAGTAGGGTTAGGGTTAGTAGGGTTAGTAGGGTTAGTGGGTTAGAGTTAATAGTTAGAGACAGTAGGGTTAGAGTTAGTAGAGTTAGTAAGGTTAGGGTTAGTAGGGTTTGGGTTAGTAGGGTTAGTGAGGTTAGAGTTAATAGTTAGAGACAGTAGGGTTAGAGTTAGTAGAGTTAGTAGGGTTAGGGTTAGTAGGGTTTGGGTTAGTAGGGTTAGTAGGGTTAGTGAGGTTAGAGTTAATAGTTAGAGACAGTAGGGTTAGAGTTAGTAGAGTTAGTAGGGTTAGGGTTAGTAGGGTTTGGGTTAGTAGGGTTAGTAGGGTTAGTGAGGTTAGAGTTAATAGTTAGAGACAGTAGGGTTAGAGTTAGTAGAGTTAGTAGGGTTAGGGTTAGTATGGTTTGGGTTAGTAGGGTTAGTAGGGTTAGTGAGGTTAGAGTTAATAGTTAGAGACAGTAGGGTTAGAGTTAGTAGAGTTAGTAGGGTTAGGGTTAGTAGGGTTTGGGTTAGTAGGGTTAGTAGGGTTAGTGAGGTTAGAGTTAGTAGGGTTAGAGATAGTAGGGTTAGAGTTAGTAGGGTTAGTAGGGTTAGTAGGGTTAGGGTTAGTAGGGTTAGGGTTAATAGGGTTTGTAGGGTTAGTAAGGTTGGGGTTAGTAGGGTTAGAGTTAGTGGGTTTAGTAGGGTTAGGAGGGTTAGAGTTAGGGTTAGGGTTTCGGCTTCTCCTTCTTCTTCCTTTCATGTGTACATTTCAGTTTTTGGGGCTGTTCTTCTTCTTCAGTTCCATTTTGGATCACCATCATCATCATCATCATCATCATCATCATTTGACCAGACTGAGTTTCACTGTTTCACACATGAAACAAACAATGAGTTATAAACATGTACTTCAATACATATATGTCTGTTTGTGTGTACCTGTGTGTACTTGTGTGTACCTGTGTGTATTTGTGTGTACCTGTGTGTAGTTATGTATACCTGTGTGTACCTGTGTGTACTTGTGTGTACCTGTGTGTACCTGTGTATACTTGTGTATACTTGTGTGTACTTGTGTGTACCTGTGTGTACTTATGTGTACAGACTGACCACCTGTCTTTCTCTGGTTGTAGTTTTAGTGTTTTCTTTCATCCCCAGCTCAGAGCCTCTACCTCCTACTGTGGACCATGTGTGTGTGTGTGTGTGTGTGTGTGTGTGTGTGTGTGTGTGTGTGTGTGTGTGTGTGTGTGTGTGCGTGCGTGCAGCCCAGACTAACGTTCCTAAAGGAGCGTTCCTGTCTTTCCTCGTCGTTCTCCATCTTTGTTCTTTTTGTTTTATGGTGACAGTCGGAGCGGAGGCAGGAAGTTGGACCAACGCACCAGCGACGCCACAGGAAACTCCGACTCCAAAGTCAACAGGAGGCCACGCTTCAGGAGGAGCAGTACTGAGCATCCATCTTTAATTAATAGGCCTTATCCACCTGGGGAACTGTGAGCAGAATAGCATGGACGAGATGGAAAAAGAACAGGAAGAACTCCTGTCTACTCCACTGAGAAGAAGGAGGAGAAGGAGGAGAAGAAGGAGGAGGAGAAGAAGGAGAAGAAGAAGAGGAAGAAGAAGAAGAAGAAGGAGAAGAAGAAGAAGAAGGAGAAAGAGAAAGAGAAGAAGGAGGAGGAGAAAAAGAAGAAGATGAAGGAGAAGAAGAAGAAGAAAAAGAAGAAGGAGAAGAAGAAAAAAGAGAAGAAGGAGAAGAAGAAGAAAGAGAAGAAGAAGAAAGAGAAGAAGAAGGAGAAGAAGAAGAAAGAGAAGAAGAAGGAGAAAAAGAACAAGAACAAGGAGAAAAAGAACAAGAAGAACCTGTTGGAGAAGAAGAACAACCTGTTGGACCTGTTGGACCTGGTGGACCTGTTGAACCTGTTGGACCTGTTGGACCTATTGAACCTGTTGGACCTATTGGAACTGGTGGACCTGTTGGATCTGGCGGACCTGTTGAACCTGTTGGACCTGATGGACCTGTTGAACCTGGTGGATCTGTTGGACCTGGTGGACCTGTTGAACCTGTTGGACTTGGTGGACCTATTGGACCCGGTGGACCTGTTGGACTTGGTGGACCTGTTGGACCTGTGGACCTGTTGAATCTGTTGGACCCGGTAGACCTGTAGAACCTGTTGAACCTGGTGGACCTGTTGGACTTGGTGGACCTATTGGACCCGGTGGACCTGTTGGACTTGGTGGACCTGTTGGACCTGTTGAACCTGTTGGACCTGTTGGACCTGTTGAACCTGGTGGACCTGGTGGACCTGTTGAACCTGTTGGACCTGATGGACCTGTTGAACCTGGTGGACCTGGTGGACCTGTTACTAAAAGTGACTAATAAATCCACTAACGAAGCCCCTTCACCAAACAGACCTGGTGTCAGAGGACAGTTTGAGTCTCAGCACAATGTGAGTCACATGTGCAGAAGCATTTATCTGTCGGCCATCTTTAATGAGTCACCATGGTAACCCATCCAGGACAAACACTGTTGTATGACTCCAATTGTGGTCCAAGTACAGAGACTGGACTTGACCTTCCAGGACTGTCTTTGTAGTGGTCAGGGGGTCTGGAGGGTCCGTTTCTGCGCCTGCTTTGGGTTTCTGTCACAGGTCACAGTTCAGAGCCGATCTAGCAGATAAACGTTTGGATCTACATCTTGGGGGAAACTGTGTGTGTGTGTGTGTGGGGGGGGGGAGGGGGGGGGGGGGGGGGGGGGGGGGGGCTGGCGCTATGACGATGACTGTCCTAGGGACGATGTCGTAGTGAGTCATTAAAGACAGATAAATGCTCTACACTTGCACCAGAGCCTTTGATATACGAGAGTCGCCACACTTCCATAGACTCCAGGTGGAAAAAATGGTAGATGAAATATGGACCTCCTTCCTGTTTCTGGAGGTGGGGCCAATAGTTCCTCCATTCAGTGTAATGCCGTCTGAACACATTCATTTGTATTTGTGCTGATCTACCAACTCCAGCTCTAAGTTGATCAGATATGGTCATCTTTCCATTGGTTCAGTGTATTTTCCTGTATTAGTGACATTTCTGTTGTAAATTCTGTTTTCTTTGCTCTGTGTTGGCGTTTGGATCCATTTCTATCTGATCCAACTGTTCTGTTGGATTTTCAGCTGTAGTCCTATAGTTCCATAGTTGGACTGGTCCAGCTGTTCACATGGAACCACTAGAACTAGAATAATGGAGGTTCTAAGGTAAGGTACCGTTAGTCCAAATGTGGTTCTGTGGGTTTGATTGGAGTTGTTCTGCTGAACCTGCTGGTGTTGGGTTCAGTTTGTCAGATTAGGTCATGTGATCATTGGGAGGACAGTTGCTGTAGAGCTGAGCTCTGATAAATAAAGTTCATTAAAGTTATTATTCATGAGTTAAAGGAGGACAAACTTCTGTCACTGCATTTGGAAGATCCGACTCATCCTAGAAGAATTCTGTTGAGTTTGATAATGTTGAGTTTTTACTGAGTTTATGGTCCATGCTAACGCTAACATGCTAAGTTAGCCTGTGTACCATCCTGTGGTTAATGCCTTATTGTGTGTGTGTGCTAAGGCTAACATGCTAAGTGAGCCTGTATGCTATCCTGTGGTTAATGCCTTATTGTGTGTGCTAATGCTAACATGCTAAGTTAGCCTGTATGCTATCCTGGGGTTGATGCCTTATTGTGTGTGTGCTAACGCTAACATGCTAAGGTAGCCTGTTTGCTATCCTGTGATTAGTGCCTTATTGTGTGTGTTACCAGAGCAGAGCTGGGCAGACACACAGTGTTCACAGATAAACACTGTTTTCTGATTGGACCACAGTCCTCCAATAGGAAAACTCAAATGGTCCATTGTCTATCTCCATACCAGTCCAGTCCAATGACAGAATGAATGAACTGGTAAAGTTAACACCATTCATGGAAGTAGCCTATCCAAGCTAACACCAACCTTTAGCCCTAAATGTCAGTTTTCACAGTAATAACGTCAGTCCTTTCAGTGGTCAACCCCACTACTCAGAAGTAGAACACCCACAACAGTACACATAGTAGTGACACAATGGGCGGGTGGGGCTTATTTTAGATTTACCATCAGTAACACACCCACTTCTGTCTGTTCCACAGAAGAACATGACAGCAGGTTTGTTTGGAACTATTCAGACTGTCATGAACCATGTGATCACCGGAGCAGCCACATCAAAGTGTGTCGTAACTCTCTTTATATGGCTCTGGCATGTGTGACTCACATCGTCTGCAGACTCAAATCATCCCTTGACAAAACCATCAGATGAGTGACTACAAGGACCATAATGCACCTCTGCCTCAGGTCTTTCATACTTAGACCTGACAGTGAAAACCCTTGAACTGTTTATTCCTTGGATTCTAATAGTTTAGTTTCATCCTATTTCATTTATTTTAATGAAGCGTTATAAAGTTTGTCCTAAATGTTGTTTGTTAAAGGTTCTGTGTGTAGAATGTGTTTACAGTGGATTACAGCAACACCTTCTGTCTGAATCGTTGGTGTTTTTAAGGAACACAGACTCCATTTCCCAGGAGCACTAGCTCCTACTGTCATAAGGGCAGAACTGTGTCCAAGGTGCTTTGAAGTTAATGACTGCAGAGTGGACCCTCTTTCCAACTCTGCATTTCTTTTTTTCCACACAGTAATTTTCAGGTGCAAAGTGACATTTGAAACGAGACAACAAACAAACTTCATAAAGTCCGTTTGTGTCATAGTTTAGTAACCGGAGTGAAAACCAGCGTGAACCCAAACTGTTAGTCCGAGTCCTGCTTCTCAGTGTGTTTTCTTCTGGAGCTCCTCAGTGTTCCTCACAGACCGCTGGTTCACACCTGTCCCAATAATATCCATCTGCTGTAGCTTTAACACAAAGTATTCAGTCCTTTTCCTAAATGCCTTCAGTTCTTCTTCATCTTTCTCATTGTGCATTAGTTCAGTTCAGCTCTAGCTGCCTCAGCCTTCTGCATTCACAGTATTCTACTGGGAGAATGGTCTTGTTCCTGAGGGACACTTTAGTATCCAGGCCCCGGCATCAACTTTCAACTCCACACCAAGGTTAGAATAGTTTTGGATTTTTCATTATAGTTTAGTTTTATTTAGTTTTGACTTTTTTTTTTCTCTAATTCAGTTAGTTTGAATTCGTTTTTAGAGCAGGTTTGCTAGTTTTTATTAGTTTTCTTTTTTTTCCCTAAATGCTTAGTTTTAGTTTAGTTTTAGTATTCATTTTAGTTTTGTCGTATCTTTTCTCTTCTTCTCCATGGTATTCAAATAAATCCCAGACAGGACTCTGCTGCTTTCTCCCAACTTTAGTCTCCATGTTTCCAGGTAGAGTGGGGACCAGAAGATGACTACAAGTGATGGACCGTGACGTGTCATATGGTGCCAACAGCTAAAATGGCTCAAGTGAAATAAATCACTTTCATATCAATCCGACAGTGACAAAAGACAGAAACGAAGAGAATTCTATCCATAATTTTTATCCATTTTAGTTAGCTTTGTAAACACACAATACAGTTTCAGTTAGTTATCATTTTTTTGTTTTAATTATAGTTTTTATTTATTTCAATTAACAAAAAGGTTTTTTTCAATTCTAGTTTTCGTCATTTCGTTAGTTTTCGTTAACAATAATGACCTTGGTCCATCCAGAACTATTTCAGTGGTACCTTCCAAAGCCCTTAGTTTGGACTGAACCAATGCTCCAAATCCAACAGATTAGCCCCGTCCATCACAGAGCTAACCCTGTGGCTAACACACCAGTGTTTACCAAGTGTTGGACTGAGCTACCAACAGACACTAGAGTCCAATCCAATGTTCACATGCATCTGTGTGAAGAACAGAAGCATTCTATACCTGTGGAGAAGGCAGAGGGGAAACTGCAGCTGTGTTTTCGTTCCTTTAACTCTATCCTTAGTTCTATCCATGGGTTCAATGCACAGGTTTCCCTCTGTTTGAGTCTGGGCTCGTTCACTCTACCCTTTAGTTTTCGGTTTCTTTGTGCCAGTCCAGCTCCAGTTCCAGTGTCCACCATTACAACTAAAGAAATCCAACTAATCCCTTTGTTTAGTTCAAAGGACAGGTCTGACTCCTCACTCGTTCATCTTACTTCTTTCTACTAAATTCTGTCGGTCGGTGTGTTGTTGTCATAGTGACGTAAGTCTGCCATAAATCAGTCCAGTCTGGTCCAACCCGACCAGGGAAGATGGAAATAGCATTTGGAAATAACCTGTTTAGGTGACGATAACTTCATTTTAAACTGTGGACTACGATCAGACATATATATAAAAATAAGACTTTTACAGATCAGATTGAAAGTCTGAACAGGACCTTTAAACACACATGGTATTATTTCAGAACCAAAGGGATTCTACTGGATGCTATTGGATTCTGCTCTGTTTTCGTTACAGCACTCTGTGGTTTGGTAGACCAGATCCACCTCAGACCAGGTCCTCTGATCCTGGATCCACCTCAGACCAGGTCTTCTGATCCCAGATCCACCTCAGACCAGGTCCTCTGATCCTGGATCCACTTCAGACCAGGTCCTCTGATCCCAGATCCACCTCAGACCAGGTTTCCACAGGTCCATTATATTGTTACTAAGAGGCGGATGCTGGTCCCGGCTCCGGTGGCCCCCGGTCCCGGTCCAAAGCCGCCCCCTCCCTCCTTCAGTGGATCCACTTCCATGGATGTGAAAGCCAGAGCTCATTAGGGGCTGATCTGAATCCCAGACCCGGGTGAGGGTCCGCTGGTGCAGACGCCGGAGTGTGGAAAGGCTCATCTGTGTGTAGGCGGACGGAACCTGATCCGGTCTGTGTGGGCGGAACCGGTTCCTTTTCCCCTCGTCTCAGACAGACGTTCTGCTTTAGAGATCAGACCCAGACCAACCGGACCAGGACTCGTCAGGACAAAAACCTCCACAGTCCATTATCTGGGCATCAGGACCCGGACCCACGTTACCAGATGCTGGGCCTGGACCCTCCAGCCTTTAGGTTCAGCTCCAGTACCGGGTTTGACCCAAAAAGACCCAGTTCTACTTTAGTGTCAGTTCCAAATGAAGTCTTGTGTCTTTAACTTTTCTTAAGTCCTTTATCTGCATTTATTCTAATATTCTCTATATTTTGTGTTTTTTCAGTTTAAATCCTGTATTTAATTCACTGATTATTTAGATGTTCATTCAAATGAAGATGAAAGTCAAAGGTTTTAAATAAAAACAGAGGAAAATGAAGAAACAATGACTTTTTCCAGTCCAATCTGTCATTAACTGAACATAAACTTAAGGATTAAAGGCGGACATTTGGGTCTTTAGGGGTTAAAGTTGGACATTTGGGTCTTTAAGGGTTAAAGTTGGACATTTGAGTCTTTAAGGGTTAAAGGTGGACGTTTGGGTCTTCAAGGGTTAAAGGCGGACGTTTGGGTCTTTAAGGGTAAAAGGCGGACGTTTGGGTCTTAAAGGGTTAAAGGCGGACGTTTGGGTCTTCAAGGGTTAAAGGCAGACGTTTGGGTCTTTAAGGGTTAAAGGCGGACGTTTGGGTCTTTAAGGGTTAAAGGCGGACGTTTGGGTCTTCAAGGGTTAAAGGCGGACGTTTGGGTCTTTAAGGGTTAAAGGGGGACGTTTGGGTCTTCAAGGGTTAAATGCGGACGTTTGGGTCTTTAAGGGTTAAAGGCAGACGTTTGGGTCTTTAAGGGTTAAAGGCGGACATTTGGGTCTTCAAGGGTTAAAGGCGGACGTTTGGGTCTTTAAGGGTTAAAGGGGGACGTTTGGGTCTTTAGGGGTTAAAGTTGGACATTTGGGTCTTTAAGGGTTAAAGTTGGACATTTGAGTCTTTAAGGGTTAAAGGGGGACGTTTGGGTCTTCAAGGGTTAAAGGCGGACGTTTGGGTCTTTAAGGGTTAAAGGCGGACGTTTGGGTCTTTAAGGGTTAAAGGTGGACGTTTGGGTCTTCAAGGGTTAAAGGCGGACGTTTAGGTCTTTAAGGGTTAAAGGCGGACGTTTGGGTCTTTAAGAGTTAAAGGCGGACGTTTGGGTCTTTAAGGGTTAAAGGCGGACGTTTGGGTCTTCAAGGGTTAAAGGCGGATGTTTGGGTCTTTAAGGGTTAAAGGCGGACGTTTGGGTCTTCAAGGGTTAAAGGGGGACGTTTGGGTCTTCAAGGGTTAAATGTGGATGTTTGGGTCTTTAAGGGTTAAAGGGGGACGTTTGGGTCTTCAAGGGTTAAAGGCGGACATTTGGGTCTTCAAGGGTTAAAAGCGGAAGTTTGGGTCTTTAAGGGTTAAAGGGGGAGGTTTGGGTCTTCAAGGGTTAAAGGCGGATGTTTGGGTCTTTAAGGGTTAAATGTGGATGTTTGGGTCTTTAAGGGTTAAAGGTGGACGTTTGGGTCTTTAATGGTTAAAGGCGGACGTTTGGGTCTTTAAGGGTTAAACAGTTCCATGGGTGGCTGGTTCTGGTTCTGGGTATTCTGGTTTTTAAGGGTTAAACAGTTCCATGGGTGGATGGTTCTGGTTCTGGGTGTTTGGGTCCATCCTTGTGACCAACAGCTGTTTACATGTGACTGAACGGTGGAAAACACTTGGAGATGAGTGTGGTATGAACTGAACAGAGTGAAAGTCCAGAACCAGAACCTGGAGAACGGGTTTAGGGGACGGACATGGCACCGAGAGTCTGGAAGGAAACATGTGACCACGAGTCTGAAAAAACCATCTGTCAAACCCTGATCATTTTCCATAAAGGCAGTGGACAGAGGAGGAGAAAAACAACAGACAGAAAAGACAGAGACAGAAGAGACAGACAAAAGAGGCAGACAGAAGAGACAGAGACAGAAGACACAGAAGAGACAGAGAGAGAAGAGACAGAGACAACAGAGACAGAACAGAGACATGCCGACAAAGGACAAACGGAAAAGTCTGGAAGGAAAGGAGACAAGGAAAGAAAGAAGGAAGGAAAGAAGGAAGGAAGGGAAAGACAGAAAGTAAGGAAACAAGGAAACAAAGAAAGAAAGAAAGAAAACAAGAGAGAAGGAAAGAAAGAAAGGAAGGAAAGACGGAAAGAAAGTAAGACAGAAAGACAGAATGAAAGAAATAAGGAAAGAAAGAAAGGAAAAAAGAAAGAAAGAAAGAAAGAAAGAAAGAAAGAAAGAAAGAAAGAAAGAAAGAACAACAACAGAAAAAAGAAATAAACAAATAGAAGGAATTCTCATCAGTAAACATGAAAGTACAGAAGCAGACTGGAAACCCATCAGCAGGCAGACAGTACCCTGAGGAACCCCAGGGAAAAGAGAGGAAGAGGAGGGAGGGAGGGAGGAAGAGGAGGTGGGGGTTAAGGTAAGGGGGAGGACAGCAAAGGGACACGGCACACGTCCAACAGTACCTGCAGATTCCATTGACTGTTCTGTCCTCAAAGACCTCAACCACCCAATACTTCTACTAGTACAAGTGAGTACTTCTACTAGTACTACTGTAGTAGTCTGAGTACTTCTAGTGGTACTCCTCTAGTAGTCAGAGCACTTCTAGTAGTACTACGGTAGTAGTCTGAGTACTTCTGCTTGTACTACTCTAGTAGTCAGAGTACTTCTAGTGGTACTACTTTAGTAGTCTGAGTACTTCTGCTAATAATACTCTAGTAGTCAGAGTACTTCTAGTAGTACTACTGTAGTAGTCTGAGTACTTCCAGTCTAAATATTACAAAGTAAAGCTTCCTGTATGAGTCTGATCCCGCCCCTGCCAGTGGAAGCTCCGCCCACTGTTTGTTGCCCTTTGACTTTATTTGACGTTTCCAGAAATGCCTTTCCCTGTGTGGCCATGCCCACATTTGAAAACTGTGTGTTTATTGGTTGGAACTGGAAGCATTAACACCACCAACATATGAATGACATTTATTTCCACATATACAAACACTTTATTGGTCATGTTGAGTTATTTTCCAGCTTTCACAAAAGATTATTACAAATACCAGCACAGTCCCAAAGCACACGCCCACGCCTCCCATCCACAGGCCCTCCATGTTTGTACTGAAGCTGGCATAAACGTTAAATAACATGTTTCATTGTATAATATTATGTCACATAAATATACATTTATATTTCAGTTTAGTTTCATAATAAAACACAGCGTTTGATGAAGACTCATTTGTCCGTCCAACGTCTGTCGTCCAAAAATGTGCCACAAGAAAAGTCTGAACAATAGACGAGTCGATGGCTTATCACAATGCCGCAAACAGGTCCAAGTACCATAAACGGGTCCAAATACTGTAAATGGGTCCAAGTACCGCAAATGGGTCCAAATACCGCGAACTGGTCCAAGTACCGTAAACGGGTCCAAATACCGCGAACTGGTCCAAGTACCGTAAATGGGTCCAAGTACCGCAAACGGGTCCAAGAACTGTAAACGGGTCCCAGGACTGTAAACGGGTCCCAGTACCGTAAATGCTCCGGTAAAAGTGGACAAATGGAACTGCTGTGTCGTGCTCATTAAAGTCCTGAAGTGCTGCTGAAGTCTGAGGAGGACGGGGGTCCACCGGGGGTGCACCGGGGGTCCACAGGACATCCTTGGAGGTCGGACAGATCCAGGGTCCTCCTGTTAGCTCCGGATTGCAGACTTCCTGTCTCTGTCTTTATTCTGAAACAGAAGAAGACAAAGCGTCAGCATGACGTCCACTGACAAACACAGACATTTATTTAAACACTGATGAATCTACGAACAGAGGCTGAAAATGAACAGTTTATTCTGCAAGAACCAATGGAGAGAAAACAAAACTAGAAATACTATAGAAATACTTTATAAATACTTTATAAATACATTATAATACTCTAAATACTTTAATACTTTATAAATACTTCATAAATACTCTATAATACTCTATAATACTTTATACTCTATAAATACTCAATAAATACTTTATAAATACTCTATTAATGACAGTGAACTGCAGACATTGAATAAACCTCCGGTCACAGAACCCAACCATCTGAACCCAACCATCAGAACCATCGAATGATAAAGAACAGAACAGACACAAACACATTGAAACGGATTTAATTCTGATGGTTGAAACCAGGGAACAAATGTCAGGTTCTGGGTTCGCTTCTAAGACTAACGTCTTCTTACGACAAAGTTCAAAGTGTCTCAGAACCCCTGGACCTTCCAGTAACTTTTGTGTCTGGTTCTGGTTCCATAAACAGTTCCTGGACCTGCCCACCGTCCCTTTAATGGTTTTACCGTCAGATCAGTGACTTCATGAGCTGACGAACAATGGCGGAACCCAATTGGTTCTCATTTATCTGTGGAATCAGAGCACAGACCTCGGGTTCCTGGCCATGGACCAGACGTTATGTATCGGGCCAGGAAAATCACATCACAGTTTCCTCCAACTCACCTCTGACCCAGCGGACCGTTCACTACTGTGGGACAGAACTGACCACAGGATGGAACTAACCATGAAGAACCAACCATGGGACAGAACCAACCACGGAACAGAACTGACCATGAAGAACCAACCACAGAGAACCGACCACGGGACAGAACCGACTATGAAGAACCGATCACGGGACAGAATTGACCATGAAGAACCAACCACGGAAAAGAACCAACCATGGAGAACCAACCACAAAACAGAACCGACCATGGGACAGAACCAACCATGGAGAACCAACCATGAAACAGAATCAACCATGGGACAGAACCAACCATTGAGAACTGACCACGGGACAGAACTGACCACGGAACAAAACCGTCTACAGGACAGAACCAAACATGGAGAACTGGCAACGGAACAGAACCGACCTTGGGACAGAACCAATAGGGCTGTGCCAAAATAACTGATTCATATAAAAATCGCGATTCTCATTTATTACAATTCAGAATCGATTTAAAATGTCCCAAAATCGATTTTAAAAAATAAAACAAATCCGCCGGCAGTCTGCCTCCGTTTTGTACGTGGGACGTTCTGACGTCATCACGCAGCCGGTTCTGGAATGTACGCATGTGCAGTAAGCACCAAAACAAAGAGGAACCTAATCCAGGAAGGTAGGGTTAGTGGTTAGCAATTAGTGGTTAGCGCATTGACATGCCATCAAATGCCGTTAAATAACACATGAAAGGATGAAAATGCATACGTATAACACAACAAATACAATAAAGTGTGGTCCCATCCAACAGTATTTCATGAGCTTAGTCTGACAGCTGCATCAGCCACAGTTTAAGAACACTGTGACACAGTCAGACACCAGAGGAAAACCAACACATTCTGATGGACCTCAGCAAACTCCTGCCAAGCATGGATACATGTTTACAACTGAATACATATGAAACAGACATTTGAATGTGTGCCTTTGTCATTCTGCCTTTAAATCAGACTGGAGTAGATCATGAGGATCATTTACACACCTATAGACTGAAGCACCAATCAGTAGGAATCAAATCACTTTGAATCGGAAATCGATTTTGAATTGGATTGTAGCCTCAAAAAGACTTATGAATTGTGGTGGAAATGAAGTAGATCAGCTAATGAATCAGGAACAAAACAAAATGAAACAAAACCAAGAGTGACATGAACAGAGAAGAGTGAAGAAAAATGACCAACATTAGCAAACACATCCTGTTAGCATCCAGCCGCTAGCACCATTTGGAATATACTGCAGACTGAAGTTGTTCACTCATTCATTCATTCATTTTCTGAACCCGCTTTATTCTCACTAGGTTCACAGGGGTGGAGCCTATCTCAGCTGCCTGTGGGTGAAGGCGGGGTTCACCCTGGACATGTGACCAGTTCATCACAGGACAGACATATAGAGACACATTCACGCCTATGGACAATTTAGATTAATTCATGAACCTATCAGTGCATGTGTTTGGATGGTGAGAGGAGCCAGAGAACCTGGTGAGAACCCACGCAGACACAGGGAGAACATGTAAACTCCACACAGAAAGGCCTCGCCCCCATGGACTGGTGTTGGAATGGAACCCAGGACGTTCTGTGTGACACCTGTTTTATCCACTGGACCACCGAGTCCAGACTTAATATGTTATAAACAAAAACTAAACCTTTTTAAATGGCTCATATTACAGTATTACAGACTTCATTTTTAATAAACCAAATATAATAATAGTTGGACTTCTGCAGGGTTGCCCTTTGTCACCAGTTCTGTTCATAATTTTTATGGACAGAATTTCTAGGTGCAGCCAGGGGCCGGAGATTTGGGGACCACAGGATTTCATCTCTGCTTTTTGCAGATGATGTCCTGTTGGTCTCATTGAATCCGGACCTTCAACTTGCCCTGAGGCGGTTTGGAGCTGAGTGCAAAGGGAGTGGGATGATGATCAGCACCTCCAAATCTGAGGACATGGTTCTCGACCGGAAAAAAGGTGGTGTGCCCTCTCCGGGTCGGTGGGGAGTCCTTGCCCCAAGTGGAAGAGTTCAAGTATCTTGGGGTCTTATTCATGAGTGAGGGAAGGATGGAGCGTGAGATACACAGTCGCTGTATCAGTTGGTTGTGGTGAAAAAGGAGCTGAGCCGAAAGGCGAAGCTCTTGATTTACCTGTCAGTCTACGTTCCTACTCTCACCTATGGTCATGAGCTTTGGGTCATGACTGAAAGGACAAGATCCCGGATACAAGCGGTCGAAATGAGTTTCCTCCGTAGATTGTCTGGGCGCACCCTTAGGGATAGGGGGAGGGGCTCAGTCACCAGGGAGGAGCTCAGAGTACAGCCAGTGCTCCTCCACATCGAGAGGGACCAGCTGAGGTGGATCAGGCATCTGTTTCAGATGCCTCCTGGACTCCTCTCTGGGGAGGTGTTCTGGGCATGTTCCACCGGGAGGAGAACTCAGGGAAGACCTAGGACACACTGGAGAGACTATGTCTCTGGGCTGGCCTGGGAATGCCTCAGGGTCCCCCTGTAAGAGCTGGAGGAGGAGTCTGAGGAGAGGGAAGTCTGGGCATCCCTGCTTAGACTGTTGCCTCTGCGACCCGGCCCCGGAAAAATGGAAGACAATGGATGGATGGATAATAATAGTGTCATACAGGCTGTTCAAGAAGGTCTGTTTTAGGGTGGGGGGGGTCAGGTGGGCTGGTGAGTTTTTATACGATAAACTGGTCCTTGGTGTGAAAAAGGTAGCGAACCCCTGTTTGAGTGAATTGGAACCACAGTCTCCATATCCCAGCATTCATAGCAGCCACAGGACTGTGGAAGGTTTGGGCTAAAAGAGAAAAAATAAGAAATACTGAGTGTTTTAGTCTCATGATGTATAATCTGATAAAGAATGATCACTGAGGATGAACCAGAGGACAGACACACAGGTCATGTAATCAGCATGTTGACGCGGCGGTCGTTTGGATCAGATCTGGTCCCAGTTATTCTGATAATATTCGCATCAGTTCTGTCAGACTCATGTTAGTTCTGGTTCTGTTCAGTCCAGTTGGATCTGCAGTGGGCCAAACCAGGAACACAGTACAGAATCTATGAAGAATGATGACAAGTTTTACTCTGTTTTAGTAAAAAAAACCTCCCATTAATTTCAGAAAATATTTATATTTTACAAAAAGATGTGAATAACCTGAAAAAACAGAAAATTAGAAAAATTAGTGCAATTTTAACAATATTCTGCCTCGACTTATTATTTCTACATGTGCATTTACTGACATTATTCCACAAACGTGGAAACGGACAGAATATTATTAACATGTTGGAGTTTGGAACTAAAATAAGACCAGTTTCTATAATATTAGAGTTTATTATGAACAGAACTTCCAGATCAGTGGATCTACAAATGCACCAAACATTTAAGAACACACACAATATTAAAACAATTACACTTTTTAGGTTGGTCATATTTTTATTTATGCTTTTTTTTTTGCATTTTATTGTGAAAAGATAATTTGTAAATATAAATATTTTCATAGTGTAATGTTTTTGTTTTTTTTCACTTTCATTTTTTTCCACATAATTTTTCCAGAAGAACATGTGCATTTGTCAGTATTTATAGGTTATTCTGTTCTTATTTTACTGTCAATCCCATCGGTCTGTATGTGGAACCTGAACTCCAATCATTTGGACACTTTTGACTGTCCATGTCTTCTGTCTAACGTTTGCACTTTGGTCCTGTGGGCCAGACTGGACCCTTTGGTGGGCCAGATCTGGACCCTTTGGTGGGCCAGACTGGATCCTTCTTTGGGTCGGATCTGGATCCTTGTTTGGGCTGGATCTGGCCCCTTGGCCTCATGTTTGACACCCCTGTATAGCATCCTTTGTTGAGGATAAATGTCCCAAACCCAGACTTTCCAACTGTTATATCTGCACAAATGAAGAGTACAAATAAACTAGAGCTGTCAAAGCATTCAAATGTTTAATCAGATTCACCACAGGGCTGATGTGGATTAATTTTGATTAATCATGATTAAATATCCTTTATTTTTAATCTATATTAACTGTGTTTCATTTTCCATGAACAGACTTATTACAGAAGTGAACATATATGAACTTAATGTGTTTGTCGTTAGCTGGTTGACCCATTAGCCGTAGTACTAACAGAACCCAGACTAAGGTATGTTAGGTGTTAAGGTGGTATTTAAAGGTGGAAGTGCTTCAGTGAATATTAACCTCCTTGGTGCAGAGTGTGTCTACTCCTTTGTGTGGGTCAACTGTTCCATCTTTGTTTTTTCTCCTCATATTTCCATCTGGAGGGACAACGGGCTGGTTCTGTTCTTCCATCTTTATGGGTCAGTTCTACTCTTCCATCTTTATGTGTTGGTTCTGCTCTTCAATCTTTATGGGTTGGTTCTGCTGGTTCTGCTCTTCCATCTTTATGGGTTGGTTCTGCTGGTTCTGTTCTTCCATCTTTATGGTTCGGTTCTGCTGGTTCTGCTCTAACTCTAACTCTACGTGGACAAACTGACCCAAATGTGTTGGAGCAGATGTTCACAGTCATTCTGCTGTAGATGGTTCATGGAGTTCACATTTACAATCACATTAACCAGGACGATGGATTCATCTGAGTTAACGGGTTAATTTGGACAGAACTATAAAGACAAAGACGTAAAGATGTGAAAACCATCTGAAACAGTTTGAAAGTGAATGTTTGGAGGCTGGGAACACTCGTCTGGACCAGGGGACATTCACTGGGTTGGACGACAGGTTGGAAAAACCTGAGGATTTATCAAATAAAATAGTTTGATGCATTTGAAAAGACACAGATCTGTGAAAAAAAGAAACTAAATCAGAAACTGTCCATGACCACATGACCATGAACCATGAAATGACCGTGAAATCACTGACACGCCCCCAACGGCGGCAGTTTAGGAAGCACAGCTGTGGATGCTGAACCCAGTGGGGTGGGGGGGTGTTTTGACTACCAGGCTTAGAGGACGTGGACTAAACACAGACACATACCAGCTGGACCCTGGGGACACATTAGTCCAGCTCTGATACCGTCACCTGATGACGGCGGCGCTGACACCCGTCACAGTCGTGGACGGAGTCGCTTCTTTACCTACAACTGTGGATTTTCCATCCACGTTGTGTCAAACACAAACATCTAATTTAAGCTCTGGCTGCACGAGCAGACGAATGACTGGGTGGAAAAAATAATTCCACTTGGGCAGCGGCCTGACAATCGTATAAGGAGATTGGTATTCAGGCATGGACTGAAAACGGAGAATGTCCCTTTGGTTTATCGGCTGAAAAGATGTGAATATGAGTCAGAGTCTGTGGTGTCAAACAGACGCTGCAATTAGTCTCATAAACGCTCGTCAATCAGCCTGTAGGCGATTATAGACAAACCATAAAACACAGCAGGAAACAACACACATGGACAATGAAGCTAAAGGACACAGCTAACGAACACAGCTAACAGAGACAGCTAATGAACACAGCTAACGAATGTGGCTAACTGACACAGCTAATAAACACAGCTAACAGACACAGCTAATTAACACAGCTAACAGACACAGCTAACGAACACAGCTAACTTAACATAGCTAACGGACACAGCTAATTTAACACAGCTAACAGACACAGCTAACTAAACACAGCTAACAGACACAGCTAAGGAACGCAGTTAACAGACACAGCTAACATACACAGCTAATGGACACAGCTAACTTAACACAGCAAACGAACATGGCCATTGTGTGTCTCGGCCTCATCAGGAACATTCACTGCTTTGATAACACACGTCCTGACGACTTCTGAAAAACACTTGTTTTCTCTTCGGTTTTCTCTTCCGTGCTCAGATGTCGTTAACACTGCTGCCACACATGGACTTAATTACTGCCACTGTTTAATAAAGCCCTATAATGCCTGCCTTTATTTTGGGGGATGTCTATGACTTGGACCTGGATGTGACCTCATTAGTGGTGACATAACGAGGTCTTTGTGATGACACTCGACTGTTTGGTTCATTTCCATGGTTTACGGGTTTGAATGGATGAACCTGTAGATGGATTTGGACCCAGATGTGGATTTGGGTTTGACTGTGCCCACTGAGCGGCCCCCCCACCCCTGACAGCAGACTGATAGTTTTACTAATAGATTTTGTTAGTTATCTGAGCCCGCTCCTTCTGCTGGTGTTAAATTAGGCTTTAACTGCTTCCATCTGGTGGAAATATGCAGACGAGTGGATGAACGAGCGGAGGCTCAGGTCGGACCCAGACACAGACGTGGGTCCAATAGATCTGACATCCTCCTGCTGCTCATTAACAGAACCTCTTCAAACCAGTGACTGCCAGTCCACGCCTCATTATCAGTAAATGACACTCATTTACTGGGACACGACGCTGACGTCAGGGTTTTTTCCAGTACAAACTGAATCCAGCCCAAACCGCAGTCGTTAGTCGGGTCCCGTGGTCTGGGTGCGTTTAGGGCCTCATAGGTGAAGGTTCCTTTGACTCTTTAAAGAACCCGAGCAGCGCCAGCGCAGTGGAAACCCAACAGGACAAACAGGAGGCTGATGATCCCTCTGAGCCGCCGCTGCCTCGCTCCCTTCTCCATTTCGGTTTCCACAACTTCCTGCACACCATTAGTTCACAGAGTGTTGAAAGCGCCGTCGCGTCCACAGCTGCTTAACGCACAAATCAGATGCCTTTTTTTTTTGTCTCGAAAGCAGCGGCGAGCAGCAGAGAAAACAGCCGAGGCTGAGGAGGTTCCTCTGGTCACCAGGGCGTTCCATGGCGGTTTGTGCAGCGTTGCCTTCAAAGAGTGACGGCAATGTGTTTCTAATCACAGCAGCTGAATTCAACAGACGAGAACACACCAGAAATTAAACACACCAGCACTTAAACACACTAGCAATTAAACACACCAGAAAGCATTTACACAACAATTAGCTCATTTGTTACAGCGCTTTTGTCTGTCTATGACTCACAGACTCAGACTAGAGGCAGTCTGGCCACTGGGTGTGTGTGTGTGTGTGTGTATGTATCTGCACAGTTCTGATAAATGTAGATGTTTTTTTTCTGTACACACACACACACACACACACACACACACACACATACATATATATATATGAACAATTGGTGAAAATGGGAAACAATCACAACCAATCCAGATGTTTAGACATGGTGTGTGGGGTTCCACAGGAGTCACTGTTAGGTCCCAAATTATTTATCATGTAAATCTATGACATATGTAAGACACCACGAATACTCACATTCATCTGATTTACTGATGACACAAACATAATTGGTTCAGGTGAGAATTTACAGCAGCTTTTGGACACTGTCGCTTCAGAATTCATCAAAATCCAAAACTGGTTTGATAAAAACAAGCTGTCACAAAATCTGAGCAAGACAAAAATGATGGAATTCAGTAACAGAGAAATAAATCATTAAGTACGAGTACAGATATAAGGTGTTGATTTGGAAAGAGTACACAAAATCACATTCCTTTGGATGATAATAACTAACACGATCTGCTGGAAGTCTCACATTAAATACATCTGCACTGAAATATGCACAAGCATCTATTTAAGGGACAAAGAAAGACACTTTTAGACAACAGATCACTAAACAAACTAAACAAACCACTAAACAAACTAAACAAACAACTAAACAAACTAAACCACTCAACAAATTAAACAAATTAAAACTAAAACCACTAAACAAACTAAACAAACCAAACAAACCACTAAACAAACTAAACAAACTAGTAAACAAATTAAATAAACAACTAAACAAACTAAAACCACTCAACAAATTAAACAAACTAAAACTAAAACCACTAAACAAACTAAACAAACCAAACAAACCACTAAACAAACTAAACAAACTAGTAAACAAATTAAACAAACAACTAAACAAACTAAAACCACTCAACAAATTAAACAAACTAAAACTAAAACCACTAAACAAACTAAACAAACCAAACAAACCACTAAACAAACTAGTAAACAAATTAAACAAACAACTAAACAAACTAAAACCACTAAAGAAACCACCAAACAAATTAAACAAACTAAAACCACTAAACAAAACAAAGAAACCACTAAACAAACTAAACAAACCACTAAACAAACTTAACAAACTAAACAAACCACTAAGTCATGATCATTTGTCAATGGGTATTATTATATTAGTGTATACAGGAATAAGGATGCATTATTATTATTATTATTATTATTATTATTATTATTATTATTATATTCATATAAAATAATTGCTATATAGAGATCATAAGGAATACAGATTGGGGGTAAGAGTATATAAGTGTTTACTTCTTCCTACTCCTTTTTGAGCATGTTTAATTTTATTTATTTAATTTTATTTATTTTTCTCCTTTTGTTTACTTATCAAACTTTTATGTATCATTACTGATATTTTGTTGGTTGATTTTGTTTTGATTTCACTGTCTACATGTTCCAAATAAAGATTTCAATCAATCAAAAAAATAATAATAATAATAAAAATAAATAAATATATATATATGTGTGTGTGTGTGTGTGTGTGTGTGTGTGTGTTGAACACACCCCGTGGTCTGTGCACACACACACACACACACACACACACACACACACACACACACACACACACGGTTGTCTTGTGTCTTTAACTCCGTTCAGACTCTGATCCTCCGACATCGTCCCATATTCACCTTCTCCTGTTCCTTCATGTTCATTAAAACTCTTCATATTAATAAAAACTCTGCTCATCGTCTCTGCTTTGATCATTTTACACATTTTTTTAAATCCCCAGAAATTCCAAATAAATCTCCTCCTTGAAGCTCCAACGACCCAGAGCTGAGTTCATTCATCTAAATTTAACCCTTTCAGTGTGTTCACAGCAGCTGCTTCAGTCTGAGGATGGCCGTTAATCGTTAATGGTGCCGGCGTTAACGGTGCCGGCGTTAATGGTGACAGCAGACATGCCCACTGTGCTGTTAAATGACTAAACAAACCCAACTGTCCCCTGATGGTTCTGAGTGGAGGAGGTGGACGCTGAACCCAAACACCTGAGGCTCATTTAAGGTGAATCTAAAGCAGATACTGAAGCTGAAAAACATCTGACAGTTTCATCCCATGTACGGGTCAGAACCAGGACCTGAAACCTCAGTATCACAGGCAGCAGAAAACCAGATCCAGACCAAGATCCAGACCCAGACCCAGACCCAGATCCAGTTTGCTCCACTTTTCTAAATGTAATAACACTTAAGGACAGTTCAAGTGTCCCACCAGCAGCAGATCCTTTAAATGTCTGATCAGGGAACAAAACAGCTGGTTTTCCTGCAGCGTCGACTGTCGAGTTCAGCAGTCGCAGGTTCAATCAGATCTGGATCTGTTTTAGTCACAGTTTTATGGTGAAATAGGCTGACTCTCGTCAGAATTAAGTCACTGTGTGTTTTCACTGTTCGACTGAATCTGGACCAAAGCAGATACAGTCAGACTGGAAAGGGGCGGAGCCTCAGCGGCAGCCTAACCCTATCTAACACTAGACAAGTCAGCTCAAACAACAGAAAGACCCGCCAAGACAGCATTCAGAACCAGCACTGACCCGACCCACAGAGAACCACTGACACTCCGGTTCAGGTCGCAGATGGAGAACACATGGAACCCACAGGATGGACCGTGACTGTTCTACGTCAGAAATGAACATGGATGACCGACCTCCCAACACAGACACACACACACACCCCCCATCAAAAATAAAAAGACAAAATACAACAAAAAAACAAACAAACAAAGGTTGGAACAACAAACAGGTTGGAAAAGCTGAAGGTGAAAACAAGGAAACGAGTCTGAACCCAACCCTGGATCAGAACCACAACCACAACCAGTCCCGTCTTTCAGACCCTGAATTGTTTAGCGACCTACAGCAGGTGTAAATATTCACGTCACCGTTTCTTCTGATCAGATCTGTCCAACTGGATTCAAGCCGTTCAAGCTGCTCAGACTCAGGTCAACATTCAGGACATTATTGATCAAACACAGACGTTCACGTTTGATCAATAAAAAGGTTCACTGTGAGATTTGGATTTTATTATCGTCATTAGTCTGAGTTTTACACTGCACAAAATGAATATCTGACAAAGATAAACTGACTTGAATGTGGAATATTACAATAATAAGATCATATTTTAGATGTATTTACTTATTTAGACTTAATCTTGTTCAGATTATTTGACTTGTTCCAAGTATTTTCATCTTGTTCTACTAAGAGATTACAACTGATTTAAACAATATTTATAATAAAACCAGCTCTATTAGTGTGGAGGACACAAGAACCGTGTGTGTGTGTGTGTGTGTGTGTGTATATATACACACACATATACATATACACACACACACGTATATATATGCATATACATTTAAAAAAATCTTACCATGAAGACTTGAAACGAGTATATCATGCTTAAAATCACAAATTTCTCTTTCTATAATCCTTAGGTAATATTGTCTTATTTTAATTTAACTTAATAGGTGTAATTTTTCTTGATTGTAAGATTCTTACAAAAATTTTAGCAACACATTTACAACTGGTCTTACCAAATATTATTCACCACAATCAGGTTGGTTTCATGAAGAACAGAACTTCAAAGGATAATGTTAGACTCCTGCTACACTTAATGTGGTTGAGTCAATCCCAAAATGTTCCTATAACTGCTATCTCTTTAGACGCAGAGAGGGCCTTTGTCTCATTTTGGCTTCAACTCTAACTTCATTAAATGGATAAAAATATTGTATAAAGAACCTAAAGCAGCAGTGATGACAAATGGAGTAATCTCCCCTTTCTTCAATCTGACCCGGGGAACTAGACAGGGATGTTCATTGAGTCCATTATTGTTCATCATCTTCTTAGAGGTTCTAGCAGTGTGTGAGAGCACACCCTGGAATAAGGGGAGTACGGGAAGGAGATAATGAACATAAATAATTATTATATGCTGATGATATTTTAGCAGTAGTATCTGATCCTTTAACCTCTCTGCCACATCTGATGGACACTATACAATCCTTCTCAAAATTTTCAGGCTACTCCATTAACTGGAGCAAATCTGAGGCAATGCCTCTCTCCAAGTCATGTATTTCATCTATGGTGGAGAAGTTTAATTTTAGATGGGTATGCAAGGGAATGAAATATCTTGGCATCAAACTTTTTGAGGATATAGACGAAACTGTGGCACTAAATTTTAACCCCTTACTTCAGAAGATAAAAACAAACCTTGATAAGTGGGGAAAATTAAAACTCACATTGTGGGGAAAAAATAGTGTTATAAAAATGATAGTTACCCCACAGTTCAGTTATGTGGCAATGATGCTACCAATTAAAATCCCATCTACTATTTTTAGACAAATGGATGATGTAATAAAACATTTTTTAAGGGGTGGGAAAAGACCACGAATAAAACTAAGAAAGTTATGTGCACATAAAGAGAGGGGAGGGCTGGGCCTCCCAGATCTTAGATTGTATTATTTAGCTTTTGAGATGGCCAAAATAGCAAGATATTGGCAAGCTACTGAGGATAAAGCAGCTGGGATGGAGGCAGAGAAGGGGATATGCTCAACTTTTCAACCTATGGAGGTATTATCACAAAAAAGGTCTAATATCACAAATCCAATACTTCTACATTCAAAGGATGTCTGGAGCAGAGTACATAAAATGTTTAAATTGACACACTCTACAAAGATACTCATCGTTGTGGTATAATCCTGATGTTTGTATTGGGAAGAAATCTGTATATTGGAAACAGTGGCACACTGGAGGTTTAAGAACCATTAATGATGTATTTGAAGATGGGGTGTTTTTGTCATATGATAAGCAAAAGCAGAAATTTAATTTGGTGGGAAAAGATAACTTTTGGAAATTTTTGCAAATAAGGAGTTGCATTTTCTCAAAGAGATACAATATTACTGATAACATGGTGATAGAATATGTGAAACTTCCACTTGGAAAATGAAAAGCCTCACAATTTTACAAAACTGCTAAATCTTCTCTCACCAATGACTAATGACTCTAACCAGTTAAAGATGATTTGGCAGAGGGACCTTGGTGGAGAGACTGAAAATGATAAATGGGCAATAATTGTGGCTGATTGTGGTAAAGATGTGAGAGGGGCAAGGGGTAAACTTACGCAAAATAATGTAATGCATAGATCCTATTACACACCATCTAGATTGTATAGGATGAAACTATTGAGTAGTGATTTATGTTGGAAATACCAAGAGAAAACTGGAACTTTCCTTCATTGTATGTGGGAATGTGTTTGAATCAGACCCTTGTGGACTCATATTCTAAATATTTGAAGTAATTGGCTCGGAGCAGAAATCTCCTCAAACTCAGAGCTCTGCTTACTGGGGGATGAATCTCAGTTACCCAGTATAACCAAATGTAACCTTTCAGTAATTTCAGTGGGTACAACAACAGCTTGTCGAGTCATTCTAAGACACTGGAAAACATCAGAAACTGTGGAGATGAAAGAATGGGTCTGTGCAATGACTGAAACTGCATCCTATGAATGTATGCTTAGATTAAGTGATGACAGAGGGATATACCAAGCCTCTGAAAAGTTCAATAAAAAGTTGAATTTCAAAAAAAAAAAAAAAAGGTGTAATTTTCTTCCTGCACCGACAGATAATTGGACTGAAATAAGACATTTGAAATAAAAGAGTTGAATTGTCTTATTTTTGTACAAGCCTTTTTTACAGTGTCAATATATCAAAATAAATTAAACTGAAAATATGTGAAAAATGTAAATGAATAAACAGAATCAGTGGATAAAATGTCCAGGTATCAGTGCCTTTGAGCTGATTCTGTAAATTCGTGAATGCTCTGAGTTCCTTCTGTTCAAAGGGAATGAGTTTAATGGAAAACAGTCGAATATGTGACTGTGAAGAACGGTGGACTTTTGGACGTTTTTCAGTTTGTGGGTCATTTTCTCTGCAAGCGTTTACATATACTGTTACAGCTCCGACTGACAGCACTGACCTCCACTGGGGGGGGGGGGGGGGGGTCAGGACTAGAGTCCACACAGCGGAGGGAAGGTCTGGGCTGATTATCTCAGAGGTGGGGGGGGTCTGGGTTTGGACACCGAGGATGTCTAAGTTTTAGGGGTGTGTGTGTGTGTGTGTGTGTGTGTTTTGGGGGGGGGGGGGGGCTCTCCCAGCTGAAGGGTCTCTGGGTTTAGACTCTAAGGAGGGTATTAGCTTTCACACACTGCTGGGGTAACGGGGGAGTCTGCCAGATGTCAGCTCCTTACCCATAAATCCTGCTAAATGGGCAGCGGCCACGTTAGTGGGGGGTGGGGGGGTCACCTCTATCATCTTCTGCCGTGTTTGTTGAAGTCGGCACTGGACTCACATAAATTTGATTTCAGTCGGTCATGGAAATCCAGAGGTGATTTCCTGTTATTTTTCATGGGGTTGAGTTTGTTCATGATTACGTGTGTTTCCTCAGAATCCATCAAAGACCAGCTCCACCCCTCCTGAGACCCCCCCTCCAGATTTTAAATAAAGACAAACAAACGCCCAAGTCGCAGTCCAGCGACTTTGAAACCACCTGCCTGAGCAAAACCCCTCCCACCGGGCCCATAACCCCACCACCATTCCCTCCGATGGGACCCTTTAAAGAGGCGGTGCTTTGAACGTCCCTCTGGACCAATCAGGTTTACAGCCTCGGTCACTGATCCGAGGTCAGCTTTAAACACCACACTGACCCCAAACACCGCCCACCTCATTAACCTGAATCACACGCCGTCTCTCCTCATCAGTGACATCACTGATTCATGATTATTACGGTCTGGAGGCTGGGCGGATCCTGTTCGGACACATGTAGGTTCTACGGGTTCTGTCTTCTTACCATTTTCCTTTGGTTGCTGAGGCAGAAGGTACAGATGTGTTTGGGCTGAGTCGACTGGTCGGATCCTCGGGTGGGGGAGGAGTTCACATGGAAGAACGGCGGTGAGGGGGCATGGCAGGGCTGTCCATCATGGAGACCCTCCCCCAGGAGCAACACGTTTCCCAGGTGACTGATGTAGCTGCTTGCCAAACGTAGAGTCTCAATTTTCGACAGTTTCCTGAAAATCGAAGCAAAGACTTAATCTGATGGATCACATGACACGGAACCGCAGATAGGGCCATTGTACAGTAAAGAACTGATGGAACTGAACTCAGAGCCACCACCGGACTGTGACGCTCTAATAGGAAAGAACCAGAATTTTAATGGAACAGAACCTGAACTTTAACATAACAGAATCAGAACTTTAACGGAACAGAATCTGACCTTTAACTGAAAAGAATCAGAACTTCAGTGGAACAGAACCAGAACTTTAATGGAACAGAATCAGACCTTTAATAGAACAGAATCAAGACTTCAGTGGAACAGGCTTCATAATCAACTGAAGAGTAAATCAATTCAATTTGTGTCCAAGAAACCCACTGTCAGTGACAGAACGGACTCCAGTTCTGTTGTGGTTCTCTGGTTCTGTTGTGGTTCTATGGCTCTTTCTGTTTTCGTGGTTCTGTGGTTCTATGGTTCTGTCTGTTTTTGTGGTTCTCTGGTTTTGTTGTGGTTCTATGGTTCTGTCTGTTTCTGTGGTTCTCTGGTTTTGTTGTGGTTCTATGGTTCTGTCTGTATTTGTGGTTCTCTGGTTCTGATGTTCCTACCTGTCTGCAGGTTCCGTGGGGATCAGCGTGCGCAGTGCTGTGAACGCCGTGTTGACTGAGTTGGTGCGGTCCCTCTCCCTGGCATTGGCGGCGGTTCTCTGGCGAACCTCTGTGGGCATTGTGGGAGGTGACACTGGGGGGCCCAGTCGGCCGACTCCGCCCCCGCACAGCTTCCTCTTCCTGTTCACCTTGATGTGGAAGGCAGATGGCGAGGATGATGACAGCCGGAAGTTGGAGGAGTTGGGGTTCCTCTCGTCGGAACCTGACCCTTCGCTGCCGTTCTCATCGTCGTCTTCGGAAAGGAGGGCGATGTCACCGTACAGGAAGCGGCCCGCGGGGGGCGCCGTGCGAAGCATGGCAAATGTCATCTTCACAGAATGAATGACAGTCTGACAGCTGACAGTTGCCGGGGCGACGTCCTCCTGCTGATTGACAGGTTCCTTGGCGTCTCCGCTTTGCGGAAACTGTTGTCAAATGTGACGCAGATGATCCTGAAGCTGCAAAGTTTCAATCTCCGATCACGGATCTGGATCTGAGGATCTGGACCCTGAGAGACCGGACCATAGACTGGATCTGAGGAGGTTCAGGTCCAGGTTTGGATCAGAAAACCGTCCACGTCCACGGGGTCGAAGGTCAGAGTCAGGGTTCTTCCTTTAGTCCCTTTGAGGATAATTAAAGGTTCTCGTAGACGTCAAACGACTGTCCCGTTTCCCTCCGTCTCTGTCTGTTTCAGCCTCCACGTGTGCTTCTGTCTGAATGTTTCCGTCCGCCTCTGGTCTTATAGGCGGTGGGAGGGGCCGGCACACTCCTGGGCCCCTCCCCCTGGGCACCTCCCCCTGGGCGGCCCGGTCCCTGGGCTGCCGTCTAGTATCAGGCCAGAGACCGGAGGCAGGAGCCAAACTTCAGCCGGAGTTTGTTTTGGCTGCAGGCGCACGGTTTCAGGGGAAATCCACCCCAAAACAGAACTCACATCAGAGTGAGTACGGGGTGGATGGACGACCCCGGAGGACAGGGACGACCCTGGAAGACAGGGACAGCCCTGGAGGATTACCCCAGACGATGAGGACGCCGGTGGGGGTGGAGCAGTGGCGTCCACACAGAAGGACAGGTCCAGGTTGCGTCCCTCTGCTTCAGTCAAACTGATGGTGTTTGATGAACTCAGACACCAAAGGTTTAATGGGACCTGATCCACTTGTGTTGGAATTTAAGGGTTTAAGGTTGAACAGACGTAAAAACTAAAAAATAAAAAGACCAAAACAAAAAACAACAAAGACACCCCCCCCCCCCCCCCCAAAAAAAAAAAGAACCTCAAACCTCCTCCAGGTTTCCTGTTTCTTCTTTCCAGACTTTATCTTCCAGAGGTAAATCCTGGGCTTCAGCTGCACAGCGGATGTGCTGTTCAACCGTTTTCTGGACAGAGGCAGACACGTTGGAGTTGCACCCCGCACCCTCCCATTGACTTGACCAAACACTTTTATCTGTAAAAGTTGAAACACCGGAGGCAGTGTAGCCTCCAGGGGTGGAGAGGTTTGGGTGATGAGGGTATATGTGTGTGTCTGAGGGGGAGGGGGGCTATCTGTGTGTGTGTGTATATTTATATGTGTATGTGTGTGTGTGTGTGTGTGTGTGTGTGTGTGGGGGGGGGGGGGGGGGGGGGGTTGGAGCTGAGGTCCACTCACTTACACCCCTGTTAACAATCTGTCTCCTTCTGAGAGGAAAGAAATGAAAACAGACAGTAGAAGGACTGAGCAGGATGAACAAACCAGAACCCCCCATCTTCCCCCCAACCTCCATATCTGTCGTGTTTAGTGATTCTTCATGCTTCTTTGTGTTTTGCGGTTCTTCGTGTTTCTTCATGTTTTGCGGTTCTTCGTGTTTCTTCGTGTTTTGCGGTTCTTCATGTTTCTTTGTGTTTTGCAGTTCTTCGTGTTTTGCAGTTCTTTGTGTTTCTTCGTGTTTTGCGGTTCTTCATGTTTTACAGTTCTCCATGTTCCTTCATGTTTTGTGTTTCTTCGTGTTTTGCGGTTCTTCGTGTTTCTTTGTGTTTCACAGTTCTTCGTGTTTCTTTGTGTTTTGTGGTTCATCGTGTTTTGCAGTTCTTCATGTTCCTTCGTGTTTTGCAGTTCTTCGTGTTTTGCGGTTCTTTGTGTTTCTTCATGTTTTGCAGTTCTTCGTGTTTCTTCATGTTTTGCAGTTCTTCGTGTTTCTTCGTGTTTTGCGGTTCATCCTGTTTCTTTGTGTTTTGTGGTTCTTTGTGTTTCTTCATGTTTTGCAGTTCTTTGTGTTTCTTCATGTTTTGCGGTTCTTTAGTATGTCCTTCGGTTCTTCCTGATCTTTGTCTCTGTACGGGGTGTGTTTCAGGAGCGGGTTCTCTGACTGTGGTCCATCATTACATGCGTTCTCATAGCCGTTCTCCAATTTGCATGTCCTCTGGGTTCCGCTGCTGTTCTAACTCTGTATCTGTTACCTTCCGAGTTGTTTCCCCGAGGCTGAAAAACATTTCCTCTGAAATAGCCTTTTTACAATTGCACTGGGCTGAAAGGCAGAAGAACCAAAATCAGAACATTAGAACACAGTCATGGAGACATTTCCATAAAAGTCCAGTTTATGGAAAATAAAAACCTGAAGTGAAACCTACACGCTTTATGACACGGAACAACAGAGCTCACATTATATTTCCAAAATATTACTGAACCAAGAGTTGGACCTGGTTCTATTCTGGTTCTGTTCTGATGTGACTCTAAATGACACCGAGTTTATTCAACATTATTAACGTTTTAAACAAAAACCTGTTGTTTCAGATCAAGGCAACAATTGAATATTAATAAAATTATGTTTCGATAAAAGTATTTCAATTTAAAAAAAACACATGAATGAAACAAATGAAGCATGAATAAAAGCATCTTATGATGTAGATTTGACGTGTCCGGTTGGATATAAACTCCTGGACCTGACGAACTTTTACACAGAACGTAAATATTACTGTCACCAATGTAATATTAATATGGAGATGAAACATGTATTTATACAGAACCATATGGAACCATGAGAAGCATGAAGGAAAAACAAAAGACACTAAATAGACGCACACACTCAAGAACCACATGTACTATCAGAAAAGTAGTCCTCAGTTCCATCATCGGTTCTGTCATAAGTTCTCAGTTCTGTCATTGGTTCCATCGTCAGTTCTCAGTTCTGTCGTCAGTTCCATCGTCCGTTCTCAGTTCTGTCGGCAGTTCCATAGTCAGTTCTCAGTTCTGTTGGTGGTTCCATCATCAGTTCTCAGTTCTGTTGTCGGTTCCATAATCAGTTCTCAGCTCTGCCGTCTGATTCCATCATCAGTTGTGCCGTCAGTTCTGCCATTATATCCGCAGTCGGTTCTGTCATTGGTTCTGTTGTTGGTTCCGTCATCGATTTCATCATTGGTTCCGTTGTCAGTTCTGTCGTCAGTTCTCAATTCTGTTGTTGGTTCCATCGTCAGTTCTACCGTCATTTCTGTCATCGGTTCCTTCGCCGGTTCTGCCATTGGTTCCTTCGTCGGTTGCATCATTGGTTCTGTCATCGGTTCAGTCGTCAGTTCCATCATCAGTTCTTCTGTCGATTCTGTAATCTGTTCTGTTGTCAGTTCTGTTATCGGTTCTGTCATCTGTTCTGTCATCAGTTCTGCTGTCGGTTCTGTCGTCTGTTCTGTTGTCAGTTCTGCTGTCAGTTCTGTCATTGGTTCTGTTGTCTGGTATTTTTAAAGCCTGTGGTGGATGCAGTTCAGGGTGGATTAAACCCCATAAGAAAACAGTAAATATTCTAAACTAGAGGTTTGTACCTTTAAATGAGGCGTCATGGGTTCATTTAGTCCCTGTGGTTCTACTGGAATCAGACGGTCAGTTCTACTGTTCTACTGGACTCTGAATGGTTAAGGTTTGTTGACGCTCAGATCCACCATCATCATGATTTTTCAGATGGAGGAGTTTCCCTTTAAAAACGCAGCAGCAGCAGCAGCAGAACAGTAGTAGGACACCATCTGATAGTCATTAGCCCCCCCCATCCACATCCCCAGCCCCTCCCCCTCCCTCCCCCGGCCCCTCCCTCTCCTCTGTCCTCCTCTGGGCTCAGACGTATTATTCATTAGTCTGATGAAAAACACCCTCGGCCTTCGCCAGGCCCCGCCCACACGAACCACTCTGGCGCGGGTCACGGACCTGTCAAAACTCGGAAGCAGGTCTGGACCCGGTACTGGTCCACAGTTACCGCCGTCTGCAGCCTGAGTGACAGAGAAGGGGGCGGAGTCTGTGGTCTGGACCGGAGCCAATGAGCAGACGTCTGCAGAAGGTCATTACCAACAGAAACTGACAGAACGAGGAGGAGGAGGAAGAGGAAGGAGGAGGAAGAGGAGGAGGAAGAGGAAAGAGGAGAAGGACGGAGGGGTAAGGAGGAGGAAGAGGAGGAAGGAGGAAGAGGAAGGAGGAAGAGCAAGAGGAAGAGGAGGAAGGAGGAGGAGGAGGAGGAAGGAGCAAGAGGAAGGAGGAGGAGGAAGAGGAGGAGGAGGAAGAGGAAAGAGGAGGAGGAGGAGGAGGAAGGAGGGGTAAGGAGGAGGAGGAAGAGGAGGAGGAAGAGGAAAGAGGAGAAGGAAGGAGGGGTAAGGAGGAGGAAGAGGAGGAAGGAGGAGGAGGAAGGAGGAAGAGCAAGAGGAGGAAGGAGGAGGAGGAGGAGGAAGGAGGGGTAAGGAGGAGGAAGAGGAGGAAGGAGCAAGAGGAAGGAGGAGGAGGATAGAGGAGGAGGAGGAGGAGGAAGGAGGAGGAAGAGGAAATAGAGTGAAGAGGAAAGAGGAGGAGGAGCAAGAGAAAGAGGAGGAAGGAGGAGGAGGAGGAGGAAAAGGGAAGAGGAGGAGGAAGGAGGAGGAAGAGGAAAGAGGAGGAGGAGAAGGAGGAAGGAGGGGTAAGGAGGAGGAAGAGGAGGAAGGAGGAGGAGGAGGAAGAGGAAAGAGGAGGAGGAAGGAGAGGGAAGGAGGAAGAAGAGGAAAGAGAAGGAGGAAGGAGAGGGAAGGAGGAGGAAGAGGAGGAGGAAGAGGAAAGAGAAGGAGGAAGGGGAGGGAAGGAGGAGGCGGAGGAGCAGGAGGAGGAGGAAGGAGGGGTAAGGAGGAGGAAGAGGAGGAGGAGGATAGAGGAGGAGGAGGAAGAGGAAAGAGAGTGAAGAGGAAAGGAGGAGGAAGGAGCAAGAGGAAGAGGAGGAAGGAGGAGGAGGAGGAGGAAAAGGAAAGAGGAGGAGGAAGGAGGAGGAAGAGGAAAGAGGAGGAGGAGAAGGAGGAAGGAGGGGTAAGGAGGAGGAAGAGGAGGAAGGAGGAGGAGGAGGAAGAGGAAAGAGGAGGAGGAAGGAGAGGGAAGGAGGAAGAAGAGGAAAGAGAAGGAGAGGGAAGGAGGAGGAAGAGGAGGAGGAAGAGGAAAGAGAAGGAGGAAGGGGAGGGAAGGAGGAGGCGGAGGAGCAGGAGGAGAAGGAGGAGGAGGGAAGGAGGGGGGAGGAGGAGGAAGAGGAAAGAGAAGGAGGAAGGAGAGGGAAGGAGGAGGAGGAGGAGGAGGAAGCAGAAGGAGGAGGGGGAAAGAGAAGAAAGAGGAGGAGGGGGAAGGAGAAGGAGGAGGAGGAGGAGGAGGAGAAGAGGAAGGAGGGGGAAGGAGGAGGAAGAGGAGGAGGAAGGAGGAGGAGGAGAAAGAGGAATAAGGAGGAGGAAGAGGAAGGAGGGGGAAGGAAGAAGAGGAGAAAGAGGAGTAGAAAGAGGAATGAGGAGGAGGAAGATGGAGGAGGAAGAGGAGGAGGTGGAGGAGGAAGAAAATAGAGTCTGTGGTTGGAGACGGAGGGAGAAAAGCAGGAGAACGGTGGTGGTGGCGTTGGCGTCCTGCCAGCTCTCAGACTACTTGGTGGATTGTATAAGGAAAATGGTCGGAAGTGCTGCCCCCCCTCCCCCCCAGACGGAGCTGTGTTCCCAGGAGAACCAGACTCTCCAGCTGGCCTTATTAAACCCAGAGCAGAAAAAAGAGGAGGTCACACAACTGGAAGACATCAGCTGAAGGCTCCACTCTTTCCATTCATAGAGGTTTTATGACGGACTTTCTCACAAACAGCCGCGGTGCAGCGGGTTCACACACGCAGGGACACGCTATTGTTTGATTGGACGGCCCTCAGACCGCCGTCCCTCAGACCGCCATCATATAACAAAGCAAATGCTGGGAAATTAAAGTCTGTGACTTTTATCAGGTTGGTCTAAGGGCATCCCAACAGCGCCACCATCTGTCCTAACGCTGCCGTCCATCCATCGGTCCCAACTCCACTGCTGTCCGTCCGTCCCACAGGTCTGGTTCTGGTCCATGATCCACTGTTTGAATTCACTTCTTTCCACGAGTCCAACACAGTCACACATTCAGCTTTGTCCTTGTACAATTCAAACATTACATATAAAGCACAAATAAACATAGAACTATTCATATATTCGTTCTAGTAAATATTTACCATCATCATCATTAGAAGCATGACTTCCTCTAACTCTGACCCAGGAGGTGCTGCTGAGCACAGGGAGTCAAAATTCTACTGAAATCATCCTCCACAAACACCTGAGACAGAAGACATCTGGGTCCACCCCCTCAGTTCTTCTGTCCAATGAGAACAGTTGACAACTTTAATAGGGATGTAAGGATTAGAGGTTTCGGTGCTACGATCATCGTCAGAGAAATAATTGTGGTTTCATGATTACTACGATTATTTTGCGGGGGTTCATACGTGGGGGTGTGGTCCAGATGAAACTTAATGTGTGATACTAATTGGTCTCCACCTCCTGGTGCTGTCAATCATCAGACTATTTCAGTTTGTGATCAGAGTGTGTTTCCTGCATCAGTCCACAGGTTCACCTGCTGAAGTTTGTGCAGAAGATCGGCCTAACTGGACCAACACTCTGCAGACACACTGGTGGAAGGGGTTGGACCATGGGAGCCTGAAGCTGTGCAGATGACGGCAGAGAACAGAAACTGAACGGAAACTAAAGTGAGCCCCCATCCAAAGCATATTTATGGTCTGAACTTCAGACACGTCTGTGTCACACAGACGTCCGCTGGTTCCTTCTGTTTTCACTGGTGGAACATTAACGCAGCTTCTGGAATGTTGGTTTGGTTCTGTGCTGAAGCGCCTATTGGCCTGTCTTTGGTTCCACTCTTCATCATCTGTACTTAATGAGACAGTTTTTGGCAGGACCTGGACCATTAATTAACCGCGATGCCTAAAACCCCGATTAATCGTAACACCATGACATCATTACAACTCTAGGGTTTAACGTATGATGACGGACCGTGACATCATCCGTTGGTTTTGAGATGATGTTTTCAACACATTCATTTTCAGTGTGTTTGTCACCAGAGCTGGAAGTGACCATATTTGGGCAAAAGGGGTGGAGCAACAGTAGTGATCAGAGGTCAACTGATGGTAAACTGACTCAGTAATACAGTAAACTTCACCAAACACTGAGCCAGAAAGTCATTTCACAGCTCGTTAGTAGAACCTGTTAATCAAAACTACAGTGGAGCTGTCCGTCACGTGAAAATCCCGACTCAGCAAGCTGTCAATCACATGTGAAGTCCACCATGGCAGTGACAGCCTCTACTGGTGGTCAGCGGTATTACAGCTTTAACATACGATGCCCCTGCAGTTCAACCCAAACACTCACATGACCATGACTGGACATCATAAACAATAAATAAACAATAAACAAACAACCGCAGGTACGGCACAGATCCAGGCTGATGACCACAACACCAGACTGCACATGTGTGATCAATTTGGCCCCTCCCCTATTTACTGGCCCCACCTATCTATACTGGTTCCTCCCATCAGTACTTGCCCCTCCCATCTGTACTAGCCCTTCCCATCAGTACTTGCCCCTCCCATCACTACTAGCCCCTCCCATCAGTACTGGCTCCTCCCATCTGTACAGTTAGAGTGAATCTGGATGTTTCTAACCACTGATCCCAGTCTAATACCCCTTTAGGTCAAAGGTCACATGTGTACCAGTGGTGTGGACTCCTGGATGGCTTGTGCTCTGAGTACATGTTTTGTGTATTTGTATTTGTGTACCTCTTGTATTGTTACTGTGCTACTCATGTACCTGAGGATAAATGTAAATTCTGTGTTTTCACTGGTTCAGACAACAAAAACACTGCAGCTACAGTCGGAGGCAGAGCAGCGGTGGCACAAATCAGCTCTGATGTCATCAGTGCCGATGAGGCAGTGGCACCGACACGACCTCCTTAGAGTCTTATTTATAGGTTATTCTGCCTATTCGAAAAAAAATCAGTGTCATTGGACCAATATTCTGTCTGTTATTAAAGGTTGTGTGCATTTATAAATCCACTGGCATCTATAAGTTATAATGAACATGTGTAAATAATCAACTAAGGCCTAATATTGTTAAAATTACTCTTATTTTTCTCAGAATGTTCAGGTTGTTCATATTTGTTCATGCTATGTTCATGTACAGTTCGTAAATGTAAACATTTTCACTATGGAATTGTACTTTTTTCACTCAAAAACACAGTTGACATTATCAGTTCTTATCCTATTGTTTATTTTATTTTATATCATATTAGGCTGAATGTAGCCCTGAATCTATACATTTTGTCATTTCATAAGAACTCCCACTTCATTACACATGTTCTTTATTTTGTTTTCATCTCATAAAAGTCAGCTGGGGTTCTTTTTTAAGACATTCTTTTTTTTCTTTTTTTTTTATGTTGTTTGTGTCTTTTATGTCATTTTCATCTTATCGTCTGAATCTAGTTTTGTATGTGTTGTTTTCGTTCTGCCGATAAGAGGGAGGTGTTAGTGTGGGGGTGGGGGGCGGAGCCTGGTGGGACGGAGGAAAGTGAGAAGCAGGAGAGTAAATGTGATGAAGTTGTGAGCGTGTGTTTGATGAGTGTGCATTTGATGTTACAGTCTTGTAAAGCGACAGCTGGAAAGGGGCGGTCCCTGGACAAACGCCGCAGACGGCCTATAAACCACACCCACACACACATGCAGTCTTTAATAAAGCTATCACCAGGGAAACGGATCAGACCAGCCAATCAGAGGCTGTTTTAGGGTGAGGGTGAAACGGTCACGCTCACATTGGTACAGATTCACCGGGAAATGAGTAACAAACGACGGCAACCAAAGAAGAAGGAGGAGGAGGGAGGAGGAGGAAGAAGAAGAAAGGAGGAGAACGAGAAAGGAGGAAGAGGAGGAAGAAATATGGAGGAGGAAGAAGAAAGGAGGAGGACATGAAGGAAGAGGAGGAGGAGGAAGACTCAGATGGACTCATTATTAAAGCCTACCACCTGTGACTTTAGACCTGGACCCAGACCTGGACCCAGGTTCTTTAGGGTTCTTTTCTGTGGTTTGTGTAAAAGCAGAAGCAGGTGCAGGACAGTTAGTGTTTATGAAGTGACTCTGTTCAGACTCTGATCCAATTGAGTCAGAACCACCAGAACCTCCTGTTTGGACCTGAACCACAGCTCATCAGTTCTATTGAATGACATCATCTGCAGCTGACGGCGTCCAAACAGTCCAGTTTTAGAGCAGGGCGATGATATAACCCAGTCCACATGAGTCCACAAGAGTCTGTCCAAGGATGGTCTCATTATCACAAACGATGCAGCTGGACCAGTGTGTGCAGGCGTGTGCCTGCATAAATGTGTGTACGTGTGTGCATGTGTACATGTGTGTGCATGTGTGTGCATGTGTACATGTGTGTGCATGTGTGTACATGTGTGTGCATGTGTACATGTGTGTGCATGTGTGCGCATGTGTGTGTACATGCGTGCACATGTGTGCACGTGTGTGCCTTTGTGCGTGTGTGCATTTGTGTATGTGTGTGCATGTGTAAATGTGTGTGCATGCGTGTGCGTGTGTACGTGTGTGCATTTGCGTACATGTGTGCACGTGTGTGTGTGCATGTGTGTGCCTTTGTGCATCTGTGTACATGTGTGCATTTGTGTGTACGTGTGCATTTGTGTGTGCGTTTGTGTGTATGTGTGTGCATTTGTGTGTGCGTTTGTGTGTATGTGTGTGCATTTGTGTGTACGTGTGTGTGTTTGTGTGTATATGTGTGTGCATTTGTGTGTATGTGTGTATGTGTGTTTGTGTGCACACTCGTGCAACCGTTTCAACTCCACGCTTCGTTCAATCCCCAGTAAATGAGTGGTTTTTCCTCTAAACACACTAATGACATGGTTGGGGTTCAGGTTAGCGGGGGCTGGGTTGGACCGAAGTCCTGGACCCACATGTTCCATGTGCATGAAAACAGGGGTGGGGCCAGATGAATGGGGGGCGGAGCCAGAGGGCTGGGGGGCAGGACTGGACCACCACTAGTTTTATCAGTTTGAATGTGAGTCGATGTTCTAAATATGGTTTAAAACCACAGAAGAAGAATGTACACAAAGTCCAAACATGTTGCTTCTGGGAAAAGAAAACTAAGGAAATAAATGTGACAGGATTTTCATCAGAAACAGTAAACTAATGAAAAATAAAACTGATTTAATCCAATATTTCATCTAATGCTCAGATACACTGAATGAATATGTCCTTACTTTAAAATATGAAGTGTGTTTTAATGGTTTCTAAAGGTCGATCTTAATGTTATATGGGATCAGATAAATACATGTCAGCCTTGTTAATACTTGTTAAATATCCTGTTCATCAGTGTAATTACAAACCAAATGAAATCTCTTTTATATAAAACTACATCATAAAAAAGTTATCTGATGACACTTTACCTTTAGAGGCTGGTCTAAACCAGACTCTTAACCCTTTATCGGGCAAGTGACCATTTTTGGTCATTTCTTCCAACATTAAATATGGGTCCAGTCCTGTGCCTCATGTTGGTTTTAATAAAATTCTACCGTTTCAGATTCTATAAACATGCTGAAGCTGTAAATAGTCAATATGAGTGAGTTTGGTTCGTTTATGAGTTTAGAACAGCTGGTTTACTGCATGTGTTTACGTTTTACCACAATATATTATGGCAAGAGGAGGAAGACTGTTGTCATGGCAACCAACAAGGAAGTAGATGACGACGTCCAGTTTCAGAGTATTTCAGTGAGTGTCCTATAAAGGGTTAAGGACGGTGAAGGGACAAAGTCCTGAAGGTCTGACGTCTGTCCAATCAACGAGGACACATCAGTAACACCACCAACCAGGTTTAATTCACCTGTACTGGTTTAATTCATCTGTACTAGTTTAATTCACCCATACTAGTTTAATTCACCTGTACTGGTTTATTACCATTGTCTATAGTTGTTTGGTTCAGTGGTTCCTCCGTCTTTCCGTTGGTTCTAGTCCTGGTTCTGGTTCCTGACCCGGTTGTAGGTGTTCCTCAGGTGTTTCCAGAATAATTCTGATTAATTTTTATTGGCTCTGCTGTTGTTCTGGTTGAAAGGAGGAACGTTAATGATGTTCATTGTGTCTTAGTCTGTTTTCTACCACATTCATCAGAACGTTTCCCTTCATAGTTTGTTTTTTTTTTTTTTTTACTTTTGGTCTTTAACTTCAGTCCTACTGTGTAAATGTTCAACATGTGTTTTAGACAAAAATTTCCAAAAAAGATCAGGTCCAGATGAATGAGAAGATGATGGTTGACATGGGTTTAAATGTTCTTTAGTCTGTTGAGTGGTTCCATCAGGTCAAAGGTCAAACAGGAGCTCAGTATCATATGTTTGGACCAGGAACACGTTTCCTGTTGGAGTTTACGTCTGGACTTTGGTTTTCTGTCAGAACATTCAGGTCAGTGTTTCATCAGGAGTTCGGAAAAGGAATACAATTTATTTAAGGTGTCCTTTAACTGATTCAATAAAGGCAGGAGGAGGAGGAAGAAGAGCAGGAGGAGGGGGAGGAAAAGGAGAAGGAAGAAAAGGAGGAGGAAAAGGAAGAGGAGGATGAAGACGAAGAAAAGGAGGAGGAAAAGGAGGAGGAAGAGGAGGAAGAGAAGGAGGAGGAGGAAAAGGAGGAAGAGGAGAAAAGGAGGAGGAAGAGCAGTAGGAAAAGGAAGAAAAGGAGGAGGAGGAACAGCAGGAGGAGGAGGAGGAAAGAGGAGGAGGAGGAAGAGGAGGAAACAGAGGAAGAAAAGGAGGGGGTGGTGGAGGTAATAGGAGTAGGAAGAGGAGGAGGAGGAGGAAAAGGAGGGGGAAGAGGAGGAGGAGGAGGAGGAAAAGGAGGAGGTGGAGGTAATAGGAGGAGGAAATGGGAGGAGGTGGTGGAGGTAATAGGAGGAGGTTCTGTGACAGTAGCCTAGCTCTGACATGTTCCTTCATTCTTCATTCAGTCCAAACTGGGAACAGCTGGTAGAACCATCAGCACCAGACAGAACACACACATGTTTAGTCAGTTTCAAACAGGAAACGAATGGCCTTTACTCACATCAGACGCACACTGAAATGGATGCACTGACACAGACACTGAAACAGACGTACTGACACAGACACTGACACAGATGCACAGAAACAGACACTGAAACAGAAACTGAAATAGAAACAGACACTGAAATAGAAATAGACACTAAAACAGATACTGAAAACAGACACTGAAACAGAAACAGACACTGAAAACAGACACTGAACTGAAACAGACACAGAAATAGACACTGAAACTGAAACAGTGAAACAGAAACAGACACTGAAAACAGACACTGAACTGAAACAGACACTGAAACTGAAACAGACACTGAAAACAGACACAGAAACAGACACTGAAACTGAAACAGACACTGAAACAGACACACACTGAAACAGACACTGAAACAGACGCGTACTGAAACAGACACTGAAACAGACTGAAATTGAAACAGACTGAAATTGAAACAGACGCACACTGAAACAGACACTGAAACAGACTGAAATTGAAACAGATGCACACTGAAGTGGAGCCAAGTCCGAGCCACATCCTTACATCAATGTGTCCTTACGTCAGTGTGTCCTTACGTCAGTGTGTCCTCACGTCAGCGTGTCCTTATGTCAGCGTGTCCTTACGTCAGTGTGTCTCCTGTCGATTGAATAAAGGTTTGCAAAGATAAGAGCAGCATCTGAGCGTCTCCCACACCAGACCCAGTCATGTGATCACTAGTGATGTTACGGCATGTGCTGAGGCTTCGAAGCGTGTCGACTAATAGAGGGGGCGTTTACACGAAGCGCGTATCAAGGCTTGTTTCATTTAGGGGAGGAGCCGAAAATGATGACGTCCAAAGCCTCGCTGCCTGGCTGTACCATGTGACTGCATCACAAAGTAGTTCAGATTTAGCCGCGAGGTTTGACAGCAAAATAAACCCTCAGGCTCCACTCAAATTGTGGGGTTTTGATGGAGAGTTACAGTCAGTGCAAAGTCTGGATCAAGTTTGGACAGAGTTTGGATAGAGTTTAGATCGAGTTTGGAGAGAGTTTGGATAGAGTTTGGATAGTTTGGATGGAACTTAGATAGAGTTTAGATAGAGATCATTTGGAGATTTAGGAGTGAGGACAGGTAAGTGCATGGAGCTAAAAAGAGGAGGAGTTCTCCTGTGTGGGAACATTCTGATTTGATAACTCCTAATAAGGTAAATTAAATCTAACATTATTTCAGAAACATATGGTTTGTTTATCTGGAGTACTGGGAGAGACAAAAAATACTGTACCCCAATTTATATAATGTTGCTCTTGCGTTTTTGTGCGTCTTCTGTACCATGTGAAAGAGTGTTTTCAAAGGCTGCAGAGGTTGTGTCAAAAAAAAAAAAGAAAAAGGAATCACTTCAAACCAAAAACTGTTGAGAAACTGAATAAAAATGAATAAAGTCTCCCCTGTCCTGTACGTCATTGTCCAAGTTCCACAAGCATCAGTGCCCTCTTCCTCTGCCTGTTTAAGTTCATGACATTTTCCTAAAGTGACAGAAAAACATTACACAACCTACCATTATGGGCACATTTACACAGAATACATTCAAAAATATTTTCTTATACATATGTGATCATTTATGTAGAGAAATTATTTGGTCATGCATGTTTTGTTATTCATACTCATTCCCAAGAGCCATAAAAGACACAAAAATTCAATCCATCACATGTGGTTCAGATCCACCTGTCCAGTAGGTGGGTTCATGTGCACCTGAAGCTCCGACAAATGAACCCTTTCTGGACCAACTGGCTCAAGTGGTTCAATGCTTCATGGGGCTTCACCTCACCATCACTAGTGATCATGTTTGACACTGACGTAATGATGAGGCTCCACTTGGTTCTTGGCCGATGGAAACGCAAACCAGCTCTTTGGAGGCACCAGGTTGGAACCATGGTTCTAATAGTTTTGGATTTTTCATTATAGTTTAGTTTTATTTAGTTTTGACTTTTTTTTTCTCTAATTTAGTTAGTTTTAATTAGTTTTTAGAGCAGGTTTGCTAGTTTTTATTCGTTTTCATTATTTTCTAAATGCTCAGTTTTAGTTTAGTTTTAGTTTTTTTTATATCTTTTCTCTTCTTCTCCGTTGTATTCAAATAAATCCCAGACAGGACTCTGCTGCTTTCTCCCAACTTTAGTCTCCATGTTTCCAGGTAGAGTGGGGACCAGAAGATGACTGTAAACTGCAAGTGACGACAAGTGACGGACCGTTAAATATCATATGGTGCCGCTAGCTAAAATTGGTTGAGGGAAATAAATCAATTCCGTATCAATCCGACATTGACAAAGACAAAAATGAAGGGAATTTGATCCATAATTTTTATACGTTTTAGTTAGTTTTGTAAGCACACAATACAGTTTCAGTTAGTTATGGTTTTTATCTTTTAACTATAGTTTTTATTTATTTCAGTTAACGAAAATGTTTTTACAATTCTAGTTCAATACAGTTTCAGTTAGTTATCATTTTTTTCTTTTAATTATAGTTTTTATTTATTTCAGTTAACGAAAATGTTTTTACAATTCTAGTTTTCATCATTTCGTTAGTTTTCATTAACAATAATAACCTTAGTTGGAACCAGTTCAGCACTGGTTCCAGCACCAGTACCGAACTAGCACCAGATGTTTTTGGTAGAAAAGGGGTCTGGGTCTCCTCCTCAGTCCACTGCTGCTGGTTTTTGGCGTCTAGAACTCTTTCTCTAAAAACTAAACAAAAAACCCGCTGGTTGTAGTTTAAAAATGCCAGTTTATAGCTTTCACTCTTCCTGTATTGGTCCGTAAACCCTGCCCATGTTGCGCTCTCCGCCCGGACGTTCGAGGGACATGGCTGCGCTGTATGTGGTGTTGAAATAACAACGAACTCGTTGCGTTTTTCTCACTCGTACGGTGTTTATTCAACAGCCGCCATTACAACACTCACCTTCACGGTGCACATGCGCACAACTACTTCCTTCCAGACAGTATAAATCGATCAGATATGAAACATCGAACAAACTGTATTTTACTTGTTTTAAACAAAACCTTTTCTAAATGCATTTAATTTTTAAACAAAATATGTAACGACTTTAATTACTAGTTTAAACATAAAATTTAATTTATATAAACCTATATATTCCCTTATTAATTAAATATAAATGTAATTATACAGTACCTGTGTACTTCAGCAATGACACATATAAATCTATAATAATAACTGAAAACAAATAAATGTATTAATGACCTATGAAGAACATTTCAAAAAAAATTAATGCGCCAAGGCATTTTAACCTGTCACACCCACTGATGATGCATGGGGTCGTGTCATTGGTTCTTAGTCTGGCTCCGGTTTAGTCTAGCTGGAAGTTGTTTGTAGCATATATAGTACTGCAATTTTGTAATAATAGTAGTAGGATAGGCTAGGATCAGAAGTATTAGGTTCAGCTCAGAGGACAACGGTTTAATCAAAGACAGACACAATACTGCAGTGCTCCATGGTCATGTACTTTACAGTGGAAGATATTAACATTTACAATATGTACAAAGTGTACTTCAAGTTGCACATAAATCCAACATAAGACACAGTTGTATTGTTTGAACCAAGATCCCCAAAAAGCTCCCATACAGCCACACAAAACTCAGAGTTCATGTCCATCTGGGGCAGGTGTGTATGTGTGAGTGTATGTGTGAGTGTAGGTGTGATGGAAGTAACTGCAGTGCCTCCTACCACACCGGTCCAAGCCTTCCTTCAGTTAGGGCTGGTTTCTTCAGGCTCACGGCTCCAACGACCTGGTCTATGCAAAACAGAACCAGTAATCAGTAATACAACGTACAAGTACCAAGTCACAATTAGTCAGATTATAACTTAAATTTCAGAATCATGTACATGAATAAAGTTTAAACATGATATCATGAATTGCGTACAGATAACAAACCACTTTTAATTGGCGTATTATCTGTATGATTATAAGTTTTCAGCATATATATTTACGCCGCATAAAATAACACGCCATCAGCGCAATTAGCAGTTATGGGATATGGTTAGCAGTTAGCGTGATTAGGATTAGCGGCTAGCACATTGACATGCCATCAAATGGCATTAAATAATATGTGAAATAATAAAAATGCATGCGTATAACACGCCAAATGCAATAAACTGGTGTCACATACAGTGTGATTTCATGAGATCAGTCTGAAAGTTTAAATACTGCACAGAGCAATATACACGCATTTCCACAAAAAGAAAATGAAGAAAAAAAGGACTTGTTAAATAGATTTCACAAAACAATGCAAACACAGTACAACTAGCGTCAGCACCAGCTAAAAGGTTTACATAATACACAGGAGCATTAGCATGTTAGCTCCAAACAACAAACCATGGTAAATGGAAGCGCTAGCATTAACATGTTAGCTACAAACAACCAAGAGCAAATCTTACCAGTTCTTGACACTCATTAAATGAGACCGTGCAGCTTTTCTGGACAGTGAAGACATCTAAACGGTTGGCAGGCATAACACCACCAGACCGTTAAAGAATGACGGGCTAAATGCCTACCGGTAGCAGCTCTAACCTGCCGGTTCCACACCTGCGTGGTATTCGCGGCAGCCCTATTTATAAAGGTTAGCGGACCAAATCTCGCGATAATTGTGTAAAGTCTCGCAATATAGTTTAGACATAGCGCAGGGACCGACAGGAAAGACAGATATGGACCAGAACACCGAATGACTTGGGTCACAGGGTGTTTGCCTGGAACCTGTTTGGAACCACTTTGGGACCAGACTGAACCGGTGCTAAATCCAACACTGGCTCCGAACCGGCTCCGAACCAGTTCGGTAGAAAAGGGGGCTACAGGGCCCAGCTTCCACAGACTGTGGTCTGGCAGTTTGGGAGTGTCTGAGCCCCTCCCTTACTTTTCTTTTTTTTTTTTAGCCCCTCCCTTACCTTTTTTTTTAGCCCCTCCCTTACCAGTAAATGGATCACAGACTTCCAAACTGCCACATCCAGGTGTGTCTGACCACAGCATCACAACAGGAAGTAGCAGGTACACCAATAATGAAAGACAGGAAGTAGTGGAGCTGTGCTCAGAGCTGTATGACCCAGTAGACCCCCAGACTGTACCAGACTCACAGATACCCCCTTAAATGTTTTGTATATTACGTGTCGCTCGGTTCGCTTAGGTTCAATGTGCTGAATATTAGAGGAAATGCGTCCCATGCGTTGCCTACATGGAAAGCCTCAGTCCAGCCTGTCTCACTTCTGTCCTCCTGTGACTCAGCTGTGGAAAAGGTGGGATGACCCCCTCACCTGTCTGATGTCTGTGTCAAAATGTCCACAGTCTTCATGTGCTCTTTGAACCTTCTATTTTTCCTCCGTTTTCACTGTGAATCATTTTTAAAACCTGAGACTAAAGGTCAAAATGTCAAAACAGACACATTTAGAAAATCCCTCCTTCTGTGGATATATGTTTGATTGACTGAAAGTGTTAAAGTGTTAGAAGAACAGATGACGGACCAGGCTGTGGTTCCGGATCCTTAACTGAGTCCAATCCTGTGACTCCACGGATCAGGAATGTGTCCTTAACTCAGCTGCTCCGACCAGAACCTGATCCTAGTCAGCCCGCTTGGACGCCACTCAAAAAGAGATGTAATTTTGTGTGCTGCCACTAGACGGGGAGGGGGGAGTGGGGGAAGCGCCAGCCCATAATAACCACCAGACATGACTCATTCAGCGTGGAATACCAGCGCAGCCACAGACAGGTCTCTGGCAGAAACCTGAGCCGCAGCAGTTTGTGAATGAGACGAACTGAGAGAAAACAGCAGAAACCAGCCGTGGTGCGTTCACGGACTCAGGACTTTGACAGAGTTGACAGTGTTTGGTTTGGACGGAGCACATCCAGCGTCTACCAGGAGGAACACCGCATCCTGAGTCCGTACCTCGCATGGGTCTGGGTCTGGGCCTGGGTCTGGGTCTGGGTCTGGGTCTGGGCCTGGGGCCTGGGTCTGGGATCTGGGTCTGGGCCTGGGTCTGGGAATGGGCCTGGGTCTAGGTCTGGGCATGGATCTGGGCCTTGGTCTGGGTCTGGGTCGGGGGCAGTGCTACTTTTATGGCACTTCCCAAATGACTTTTCTCTATATTTAACCCTTCTGAAGTGATTTATCTCCATTTATTGTAAAATTTTTATCTTTATTTTAGATTTTTTTTTTTTCAGTGAAAATCATATATTTACTTATATTTATTTCACTGATAATGTAGATCACGGGTCAGTAACTGTTGCTATCTGAACAGCCATCTTTGGACAGAAATTGAAAAAAAAAAAAAAAAATCTATCTGGAGCCAAAAAAAAATCCATCTTATTTCTGCCTCAAAGTGGTGACAGTGAGAAGGTGTGAAGACGTTCTTTGAAATGGAGTAAACAGACGAATGCCCTCAGTGTCATTAACACTAAAAGAGTAAAAAAAGAAAGTGTAGAAATAGAAGACTTTGGATTCTAGTCGACATTCTTACAACTGCAGAATATCAGAGTGATTGAATGGATGGAACAATAAAAGCACAATATTTAAAATATTCATGTTGTTCATGAGTCTGGATCTGGATCTGAGTCTGGATCTGAGTCCACTGGACCACAAAGTCCACTTTATTTTATCCATGTGAATCCATACGTTCCGTGTACGTTCCAGTGTCGTACCTGAGTCCAGCTGAGAAGATGGTCCTGGGCCTGGACTGCGTGGACTCCAGAACAGACTGAAGTGACCTGATCACCATGACAACCACAGATGGCGTGAACACACCGTACCGGTTTCATCCACTGTTGAAGCTCAGACTCATCTTCTGGACTGACCCGCTCTGGGACATTTGAGGAATGAAGGTTCCTGTTCTTGTCTCTGTCCAGAACAGTAGGACACATGGACAAGTATCTGTTGGAGACACATGTTGGAGACACATGGACAAGTATCCGTTGGAGACACATGTTGGAGACACATGGACAAGTATCCGTTGGAGACACATGGACAGACCCGTCCCTCAGCTGATCACAGGAGGGTTTGTCACTTCCACATTTGTCCGATGGCATCAGAGCTCCTCCCATGGCGCCACCTACTATTTCTACGGATGGAACCATAAACTCAACTCATGATTCAATACGATTTCCGATTCTGGGTTAACAATACGATTTTCTCACGATTTTTTGAAGAGAATGGATTTACAGACAAATTATGACTGAAAAATATTCCTGAGGTTTGGGTGGAACTGCAGAACCCAAACTATGGAATGAATGCACATTAAAAACATATATATTTAATTATATAGAAAGAACGGAATATATTTTCTCTAATCTTTAACAAATGAAGCAGAATTCCTTTTTATTTGTCGGAGGTAAACTGTGCAAAGACAGATTCAGTGTTTGACAGCTGACGTCACACTCACATAAAACTAGTGCATCGTGGGTAGTTGTGTCCATTTTGAAGGTAAAGTGATAAACCCAGCTGTGTCACAGATCACATGACAGAGTTCAGGACTGTTTGTTTGTGTGTTATAAAAGAGCCCTGTTCTGTTTGGATCATATGTTCACATGTGAACGTCCACCTCCAAATGCTTTAGTGCATATGTATGAACACAAACAGACCGTCTTCACTGTTTACAGGTCACACACTGACCTGGTTTTCTGACCTTTACTCTGACGTCTGTGTTCGTATACTTCTGTGGTTGAAATGAGTCCAGATCCGACAGCAGTCGTTGAAGTGCCCATGAGCCTCAGGAGGTTTGTCCTGTTTAACCTGTTGAACAGAGTCAGTCCTTCTGCTTTAAACCTCATAGTTCATGTCCATATCAGACAGAGGAGACACCAGTGCTGTGTCCTCTTTACAGATGTTTGTTTCAGCTTCTACCGACAGGTGTAGTTTAAACAGACATTAACTGAACACAGAACTAATCCAGGACACATTTGGGAAGTTTCCCTTGATTCAGTATCTGTTCGTTCTATTTCCTTTCTTCTCCATTCATAAACAGTGTTTGGCATTGTTCGCTGACCCACTGAAATGGCGTCGGGGGCATGTCTGTGACATCGGTGTCAAAGAATTGACACAAACCTACAACGTAGAACAAGTGAAATCAGAAGTAGATTACACCCTCTGCGGTTTAAAAAGGCATCGTGTTTAATTTTTTGTCTCAGCTGATTTAAATGGTCACACATTTGTATCAGTTTTTAAGTGTCTTGGTTCATCGTTACATCCAGAACTGTTTCCCCCTGGAACACCCACATGTTTGTGAATTCAACATCTGCAGGAAACATGTGATCACATCCAGGTACAGCACAGACCTGGACACTCAGTCTGAAAATGTCCTTAGAAGCCAAATGTGGCGCAGGAACCACAGGTTGAAAATCTCAGATGTAGATGTTCATTAAAGCTCAGATTAAAGATGAGGATTTTACATGTATTTATATATACACACACACACATATATATATATATATATATATATATATATATATATATATATATATATATATATATATATATATATAAAAACAGATCAAACTGAATAAACAGTGTCTTTTTCAGTCCAATCTGTCATTAACTGAACATAAACCCAGTGTGTGAAGATGACAGTGTTTCCATGGTAACTACGGAGCCTCTGAATGTCCAAATATGGTCATATCTGATGACCATGAAAAGATGAACTGTATTTTACACCAATTATTGACATGGATTGATAGGATTAGTGGATCAACAGGAATTAAACAGTTTAGATCAGTAGATGGTTTAGGTTAAAGGTGGACTTTGGGTCTTTATGGATTAAAGGTGGACGTTTGGGTCTTTATGGGTTAAAGGTGGACGTTTGGGTCTTTAAGAGTTCAAGATGGACGTTTGGGTCTTTAAGGGTTAAAGGTCGTCGTGTTCCTCAGACTGGAGAGAACAACTCAACCTGAAGACTAACACATGTTGGATGGTCCAGTCCTTATTTGTGTCCGTGGAGTCGGTCCAAGGCTGGGGGGGGCTCGGGGAGGGCTGGGGGGCGGTTGAGCCAAGAGTCTAATCTGTGGGCACAGGAATAACATAAGAATCACATATTGGACGACTTAAAGTATGGCAGGGGAGCGAAGTGAGCGCGCTCACATTACATGAAACCAGCAGGCAGGAAGTGTTTTGCAACAGCGGAAAATCTTCAGGTCCAGTCGACCACCAGACGGTCACACTTCATCTGGAGGCTGCGGTCGGCGGCGGATGCCTCCGTCCGACCCATGGATCCACTCGTACATTTGCCTCCTTCTCTGTTTTCCCTTTTTCCGTCAGAGTGGACCCGAGCTCTGACAGAACCAACACTTATCCAGTCCTGCTCTGCTCGGTTCTTCATCAGTCTTTTGTTTCTCCCTCCTGGTGTTTTTCCTCCTCCTTCTCCCTTTCTCTCTCTCTCTTTCTCCCTCTCTTTCTCTCTTTCTCCCTCTCTCTCTCTTTCTCTCTATCTCTCCCTCTCTCTTTCTCTCCCTCTCCCGCTCTCCCACTCTTTCTCTCTCCCTCTCTTTCTCCCTCTCTCTCTCTCCCTCTCCTTCTCTCTCTCTCTCTCCCACTCTCTCTCCCTCTCTCATTCTCCCTCTCTTCCTCTCTCTCTCCCTCTCTCTCTTTCTCTCTCTCTCTTTCTCCCTCTCTCTCCCTCTCCTTCTCTCTCTCTCCCACTCTCTCTCTGTTTGTGGTCAGTCACACTTAATCTAGCTCCATCCATCTGTTTCTCTTCATTGGTTCCGTCGGTTCTGTTTCCTATTAACATTACATCAGGCTTTGACCTATTAGTGCGCTGTCGTCCTTTTGAAGTCATTGTGTGGTTACAGGTTAAAGTCAAAGCCTCAAACACTATTCAAGGAGGTTCTTAAAACCCAGACCCAAATGGATCCAGATCATTAAACCCTCGGAGTGTTCTCGTCATGTGGAGGCAACTCATAATCCCACTGAGCGATCTGTGAACTGGAGGAAAGTGGAGGAAAGTGTAGGTTGAACTCATATCCTGCGGACTGTCGTTGTGTTTGACGGTCGATCTCTGGTCTTTATTAAAGTTCAAAGTCCAGTTCTGTTCCCACCAAACACAAAGACGTTTCAGATCCAAATTAGCGACAGAACCACTTCAACGAACATTACATTTATTAAATCCATTTAGTCTACACCTGATCCCAGGTGGACCGGACCTAAAGTGGTCCAGGTTCTGCAGATCCTTGGTGTCACACCTTCTCCGTCAGGTCAGGTCCAGTTCGTCGTCTCCCAATGAAGGTTCCATGAACAACCATCAACTCAAACCTTCAACCGTGTGCCATCATTACTGCCGGGTCAGCGCCGGGTCAGTGCCGGGTCAGCGCTGGGCTAAGTAGCCAATTGGCAGCGTCCTGACGCTAAACTGACGTTTATTGGCCGATTGGCAGCGGATGTTAAAGTCGTTTAGACTCATCAGGGTAAGTGGACTCAGTCGGACTGTGGGCGGGGTCACATCTGGGCTCACTATACATTAATCGAAACCAATGGGCCTGGATCCATTGCAGAACCCAACGGGTCTGGGCAGTCCATCACCGTGGTCTCCATGGAGACGTCAGAGTGCAGCAAAGGCATTATACGTATCATTACTCCATGACTAAACTAATGAACGCTCAGATGTTCATGGTTTGTGTGGGATGGGAACCTTCAGCTGGACACAGACGCATCAGCTGGACACAGACCCATTAGCTGCGTACAGACGTATCAGCTGGGCACAGATGCATCATGGGTAAAACTTCAGTTACACCTAGTTGGACATTTACTGAGTCAAACTTAACGACTCCTCCTCCTCCAGCAGATTCACTCAAAGGTCGATTAGATCTTTGACAATCACCTGTAAAACCTATGCATTCAACATCGACCAGAACCCAAGTGTTCGATGGTCAAAGAATTAGGAGAGAACCTGGAACCTGTAGAACCGAGGAACATCCAAAAGGAAACCCTGTATGGTTTGACTGAATGTCAAATGTAAGAAAATCCACAGATGTTGTCGTCAAATGTCGCATTTGGTCAAAACCTGACAATATTCAGTAATGATAAAATAAAAACAAATAAAAACAATTGGAAATGATAGAAATAGTTACTGATTAATTTCCGAGTCAATAGCTGATCAATAAATCATAACAATGCAGTTCTAAGATAATTCTGTTTAGGAAAAAGAATGTTTGAAATCAATGGATAATGAACGTTTAAAAAACAGTTCACAGACAAGAAGAGTTCTATGGCATTATCAGATGTTCTATGTTCTATATGTTCCATATGTTCCACATGTTCTATATGTTCCATATGTTCCACATGTTGTATATGTTCCATATGTTCTATAAGTTTGATATGTTCCATATGTTCCATAAGTTCTATATGTTCCAAATGTTCTATAAGTTTTATTAATCCTATATGTTCCATATGTTCTATAAATTATATATGTTCCACATGTTCTATATGTTCTATATGTTCTATATGTTTCATAAGTTCTGTTTGTTCCATATATTCCATCTGTTCCAAAAGGTTCTATATGTTCTATAAGTTCTATATGTTCCATATGTTCTATAAGTTCTATATGTTCCATATGTTCTATATTCTCTTCCTCCTCCTCCTTCTCCTCCCCTTCCTCTTCCCCTTCCTCCTCCTCTTCCTTCACTTCCTCCTCCTCTTCCTCCTCCTCCTCTTCCTCCCCTTCCTCTTCCTCCTCCTCCTCTTCCTCCCCTTCCTCTTCCCCTTCCTCCTCCTCTTCCTTCACTTCCTCCCTCCTCTCCTCCTCCTCCTCCTCTTCCTCCCCTTCCTCTTCCTCCTCCTCCTCTTCCTCCCCTTCCTCTTCCTCCTCCTCTTCTTCCTCTCTTTCCTCCACCTCTTCCTCCCCTTCCTCTTCCTCCTCCTCTTCTTCCTCCCTTTCCTCCACCTCTTCCTCCTCCTCCTCCTCCCCTTCCTCCTCCCCTTCCTCCTCCTCTTTCATCCTATTGTCGACTCATCACCACCTGAACTCGTCCGTTCTGCTCTCGCTGAATGAACAAACTGGAAAAGGTCAGTGTTAGACTGGATTCATCTGCTTTTAATCCTCATCGCCATTTTATCCTGGTTTGTCCTGGTTTATCCTGGTTTGTCTGGTTTGTCCTGGTTTATCCTGGTTTGTTTGGTTTGTCCTGGTTTATCCTGGTTTGTCCCGGTTTATCCTGGTTTGTCCTGGTTTATCCTGGTTTGTCCTGGTTGCTCCAGATTCTTCCCAGAGCTGGAGTCAGTGGAGATGTGTCCAGGTGGAGGTGTGGTCCTTCTGTTCTTCATCCTCACAGCTTTACCAGGTAAGAACCTTCAATATGAACCTAAACCTGGACCTAAACCCTGGACCTAAACCCTGAACTCAGCAGATGTTTGACTGATCTTCACCTGTTTCACACCAGATTCTGTGAAAAATGTGGACTTAAATGTGTTTGTGTGTGTGATTGTGTGTGTGCGTGTGTGTGTGTTGCTCCAGGTGCCCTTGTCTTTACTCTCAGGTTATTTATAAGTATTGATTGTCTTTTGTGCAGCGTAGTCAGTCAGACAGGATTCAGCCTCACACAGCGACACACGGGCTGCACATACACCTCCTCATCCACCCCCTCTTGCACCTCCTCATCCACATTCTCATGCACCTCCTCATCCACCTCCTCATGCACCCCTCCCCCCTGTGCACCTCCTCATCCATCCCCTGATCCACCTCCTCATGCACTTCCTCATGACCAGTTCCAGTGAGGACAGTGAGTCCCCAATCTGAGGTCCAATGTGATCTCCAGGGTCTGTAAGGTCCAATGTGATCTCCAGGGTCTGTCAGGTCCACCTGTGCATGAACAGTGAGTGGACCTGCTTTGTTCGGTTCCATGAAGTAATGGAACTAATGTAAGGAATGATGTTCAAAGGGATCATCTGGATGTGGACAAGGGGTCTGGACCAACACGCATGGGGATCTAATGGGACCAAAGGAAGGTTCTAATAGGACCAAAGGAAGGTTCTAAATGGACCAAAGGAAGGTTTTACTGGGACCAAAGGCAGGTTCTAATGGGACCAAAGGAAGGTTCTACTGGGACCGAAGGCAGGTTCTAATGGGACCAAAGGAAGGTTCTACTGGGACCAAAGGCAGGTTCTAATGGGACCAAAGGTAGATTCTAATGGGACAAAAGGAGGGTTTTAATGGGACCAAATACAGGTTCTAATGGGATCAAATGCAGGTTCTAATGGGACAAAAGGCAGGTTCTAATGGGACCAAACACAGGTTCTAATGGGATCAAATACAGGTTCTAATGGGACAAAAGGCAGGTTCTAATGGGATCAAATACCAGTTTTGTTACTGTTGGGTAAGGAACCAAATATGGTAACTTCATTAACCTTGATTTTCTGCATGACAATAACAACATTTGAAAAACTTTAAGTCTATTTGTGTCCAATAACACACTAAGGGTGGAATGTTGAACTATAAAGGGTTAACGTCATTGGCATGATGAAAACATTTACATCTACAAACTGACCTTCAAGCTGAAACAGATTAAAATCAGTGTAATTGGACCAATATTCAACGTACAGAACCAGTGGATCTCCAAACAGAACCAGTGGATCTACAAACAGAATATTGGTCCACTTTCACTGGTTTATTTTCACACATTTCAGGTTCAACCTCATTTTGAATTTGATTCTTTTTTTAAAGGATAATTTGTAAATGTCAATATTTTCATGTGGTTTTACTTTCTTTTTTGAAAAAACAAAAACAAGATAAACATATGTAGTTGTCATTATTTCTAAGTCATGTTCTTATTTTCCTGGTTCTGATCCACTTTAGATCATGTTGGTCTGAATGTGGAACCTGAACTAACATGATTCTGACACATTTATTAATATTTTCAGTCTCATTTTTTCATATCACCTTCATCCCATGGGCCGGACCGGACCAGATCAAACTGGACCGGATCGGACCGGACTGGACCAGACCGGACCGGACCGGACCAGACCCCTTGGCGGCCAGTTCTGGCCCATGGACCATAGATTTGACCTCTGTGTGTCTTGCAGGAGGCCACAGCAGGTGGAGCGTTTCATTTTCCAGGAGGGAGATCTGCGTGTGGGCGGGGACAACTGTCACTCTGCCCTGTCGCTATGACTACCCATCAGGTAACAGCAGACACAGAGATAAAGCCCTGCCCCCTTGGGTCACATTGGGGGGGGGGGTTTAAACCAGAACCGTTAAACCAGACCAGAACCGTTAAACCAGACCAGAACCATCCAACCAGTCCCACAGATCCAGGTGGTACCTGATGGGTCGCTGTTTCCTTGTTTGACTCTAAATCACATGTTTATTAAACTCAGACAAACGTTGTTCATGTAAATGTCAAGGGTTCCCATCTCTGCTTTGACAGACATTCATATTGTTTCCAGATTCAGTTCCCATCATGCACAGCGAAGGGGGCGGGGCTTCAGGTCTGTTCATTTCATCAAAACACATTAGACTTTGACTGTGATGTTTTTAGACCAGAGTTGATCGATATTTGCCAACGTACGCCTTAAAAACACAGAAATGTTCTTTCATCAAGATCAAACTAATAAATAGTAAAGAAACGTGAAACTGAACTGTTTACAGATGGCAGTACTGTGTACTGTGTGCAATGTACTGTGCACTGCAGACCGTGTACCGTGTACCGTGTACTGCGTACTGTGTACTGCGGACCGTGTACTGTGTATGTGTACTTCGTGTACATGTATGTTTGATTCTCAGGACACACGGTGAAGCGGGTCATGTGGTTCCGAGTGTCGGCCGAAGGTCAGAGGGAGTTCACCCACCACACCGACAGGAACCAGATCAGCCCATCGTACCACGGACGCACACGGTACGACAAACACAACTGCCACAGAAGCATGAAGTACACACACATACATGGACCCACTAGAACCAGTTACAGAACCAGCTACAGAACCAGTTACAGAACCAGTTACAGAACCTCCAGAAAACACCAATGTACTGTTCACAAAGACACAGAACCATAAAACCATGTGATCTGAACAGAAAAGACACAGACACCACTGGATCAAACCAATCAGCATTCTTCAACACATAGACCCGCCCCCAAGAATCTGAAAAGTCCCACCCTCTACTGGGAACTTATTTCAGTGATAATTTGGGGTCAAAGGTCATGTCAGTGGAAATGCACTGAGCTGTTTCAGAGTCCTAGTAGATGTGTTGGAAACGGTGCGTTCAGGGTCCTGTGGTTTTATCGTGAACCCGCTGACCCGGTTCCAGGTACATCGGGGGCAGTTACTCCAGCTGCTCAGTCCAGATCCGAGGGGTCCGACTGAGCGACGCCGGTCACTACCACTTCAGGTTTGAGACAGACCAACCGCTGGGGAGATGGACGTCCCCCGACACCATCACCCTGGACGTAACAGGTAGGTCTGCACACAGGCTGCAGGTCAAAGGTCAAAGGTCACCTGCACTGACATGACCCTGAAATGTGTCCCCCAGACCTGCAGGTCCAGGTCCACCCGCCCAGGCCCAGCAACATGTTTGGCTTTGGAGAGACCGTGTTTGTGGGCTGCCAGGCCCGAGGATGCGGCGCCCCTGGGCGGAGCCTCGCCCTCTACAGGTGAGAGGAAGTAGAGTACGACGCCACATGGAGGGCGGGTCTATTAGACGTTACGCAGAACCATGTGATCCATCCACAGGAACGGACTGAACCTCGGCACCCACGACAAATGGATGACCATCAACCGCTTCGACCAGCACCACGTAGGCGTCTACACCTGTCGACCAATACCACCGCAGAACGTCCAGTCTCCGCCCATTACCATCGCTCTGGATGTGAGTACACAATAGGACATGCCTCCCCACCCCTGACCCCCCCAGGGTTAGGGTCATCTGTATTTTTCTTCAAGACCCCCAGCAGCTCTCTGAGCCATCTCCTCGGTCCCCTATCCTCATCTCCTCTGTCTTCATCTCCTCTGTCCTTGTCTCCTCTGTCCTTGTCTCCTCTGTCTTCATTTCCTCTGTCCTTGTCTCCTCTGTCCTCTCAGATGCTCCTCGCTCCACCTCTATCACTGTCTCCTCGGTGACGGAGGTGACGGAGGGTCAACCTGTCACTTTGAGCTGCAGCAGTGACGCAGCTCCACCTGTGGAGAGCTTTGCATGGTTCAAAGGTAAGACCGGGTTTAAGACCAGCTTTAAGACCGGGTTTAAGACCAGCTTTAAGATGGGCTTTAAGACCAGGTTTAAGACCAGCTTTAAGACCAGCTTTAAGACCGGCTTTAAGACCAGCTTTAAGACCAGCTTTAAGACCGGCTTTAAAACCAGCTTGAAGACCAAGTTTAAGACCTGCTTTAAGACCGGCTTTAAGACCAGCTTTAAGACTGGCTTTAAGACCGGCTTTAAGAGCAGCTTAAACCCTTTAACACCAAACGTATCATATTTGATCCATAAGTTTTGAACCCTCTACAGCACAGGTGTCAAACATGCGGCCTGGGGGCCAAATCTGGCCCGCCAAAGGGTCTAATCTGGCCCCTAGGATGAATAACACTGAAGATATTAAAAATCAAAATAATTTTAATTCAGGTTCCACATACAGACCAATTAGATCTCAGTTGGGTCAGATCAGTAAAATATTATCATAATAACCTATAAATAATGAAAACTGCAGATTTTATCTTTGTTTTAGTAAGAAAAAGTTAAATTACATCAAATGTTTACATTAATAAACTATCCTTTTACAAAAAATGTGAATAACCTGAACAAATATGAACAACCTGAACTGTCTTAAGAGAAATAAATGCAATTTTACAAATATTCTGCCTCTTACTAAATGTTTTGTGTATTTGTAATTGTAATGTAAGTCATAACGCACATGTATAAATGATAAACTGAGGCAGAATATTGTTAAAATTGTACTTGTTTTTCTTAAAACATTTCAAATTATTCATGTTATTCAGATTTTTGAGGAAATGTTGTCGATGTAAACATTATCATCATGTAATTTTACTTTTTTCACGGTTTTTATTTTACTAGTTTGGCCCATTTGAGATCATATTGTGGTGAATGTGGCCCCTGAACTAAAATGAGTTTGACACCCCTGCTCCACATGGATCAGTGTGATATTTAACACCTGTTCCATGTAATACACAGATAATCCACCAGGGGGAGGAGTTCACTCACCAGAGGCCTTTCAGTGACACTACAAGATGGTTATTAATGAGTAAGAACTGTGAGCATTTATAAAAGGAATAATTAATTAATTAGACATGCTTGTGTTCTATTATGTTTTAGTTTGTTCAAAAATAATAATATTTGAACATTGAGACCTGATGGATCAAATATGATACAAAACTGAAACTCATACATGGAAATTGATGTCTGAAAAATGTTTTTTTTTGTTGTTGTTCTGAAGGACCAATAAATGCTCCAGGTTCAAAGAACTAAAGCTTTCTGTCAGTGAGTTTCTGGTCCAGACTTTCCAGGGTTCAGACCAGGTGGGTCCCAGACCTTCATCCAGGCCTGCTGTGTGTTTCCTCAGACATGGACACTGGAAGCATCCCCGACAGTTTCAGGCCTCAGCTTCAGCTTTCACGAGTCCGTCACAGCGACAGAGGAGAATACGTGTGCGTGGCCAGAAACTCCCTGGGGAGCGACCGATCCAAACCACTGCTGCTCAACGTCACATGTAGGTCCAATGTCCATGTCCCTGAACTAGGATGCACATCTACAGGAGGACATGTGGAGGAGGCAGAGCCTCATGACAGAGAGTTAGTCTGGGAGGTGGACTGAGGAGCAGGTCTGACAAAGGACTAAAAGGGTTAGGGGTTAGGGACAGGGATAGGATTAGGAACAGGGACAGGGTTAGGAACAGGGACAGGGTTAGGGTTAGGAACAGGGACAGGAACAGGGACAGGATTAGGGTTAGGGTTAGGAACAGGGACAGGGTTAACCTTAGCCTTAAGCCTAAGCTCCTTTTGTTCATTTGTCATTTTGTCAGATTCTCCAAAGAACACTCGTGTTGTGGTCCGTCCCCCTCGTGACATCAGAGAGGGGGCATATGTTAACATGAGCTGCATAAGCCACGCCTTCCCACCTGCCAACAGGTATGACCCCTCTACACAGGAACCACATGTTTCAGACTTCAGTCATGTCTTCAGTGTTTTTGGAAACACTGTTGTGATGTTTGACCATAGTCCATGTAGGCGGGGTTTCAGGTGCAGGGTCAAAGGTCAGAGATAAATGGATGACACTTGACTGTGAGAATGAATGCAACTTTGATGCTGTTGTCTGGTTCCAGAGGAGGTTGGACAGGAAGTTGTTCAATTACCAGAAGGTTTTAGCTCCACTCTCTGACGTAACATCCTCATCCAGTCAGACCCACCACTCACCTCATCTTCATCACCTCCTCCTCCTCTTCATCTGTAGGTTTGCTTGGTATCGTATCCATGGCGACCAGGTGACCGCTAAAGGGAACTTCCAAAACCTGACGTTCCCATCAGTGCACGCTCACCACAGCGGTCAGTACTACTGCACGGCGTGGAACATGTTGGGTTCCCAGACGTCGCCACCAGCCGCCCTCATGGTCCTCTGTGAGTAGACCTGGACCCTCATGGTCCTCTGTGAGTAGTCCTGGACCCTCATGGTCCTCTGTGAGTAGACCTGGGCTGGGTGACCTTTGACCTGGTCTTGGTGGTCTCTGTGGGTCCTAGTTCCATTAACCCTTGGTCTCTCCGTGGTCTCTGCAGATCCTCCTAAAAACACCTCAGTCCTGGCCCGTCCATCCAGTGTGGTGGACGCCGGTCGACCTTTGACCCTGACCTGCAGCAGCCAGGCCAACCCTGCGGTGGACAACTTCACGTGGCACCGTCTGGCCCTGGACGGAGGTTCTGTTCAATGTGAGCGTCACGGTTCTGCTCAGGGCCGGGTTCACCTGAGGAAACCTGAGAAGTAAGTGTTGGCGGCCTCTAGTGGCAGGAGATGCTAAAGGTTCTGTGTGTGTTGTCTAGCCTGGGGGGGGACCAGGTCCGGTCCAGTCTTCACCTTCTCTGAGGTTGGACCTGGAGAGAGTGGACAGTACTACTGCGAGGCTCGGAACCGGATTGGCGCCCACAGCTCCCCAGTGCTGACCGTACGGGTCAGAGGTATGACAGCGCAAAACACAACACAGCATAACACACAACACAACATAAAACACAACACAACAACAAAATGTGATGCAAAACAACCCAATGAAACACATGTTCCAACAGTCACTGTCTGTTTCAGTAAAACTGAAGATCAGATCAGTTCAGATCAGATCAGGGGCGACACGGTGGTGCAGTGGATAGCACTCGTACCTCACAGCAAGAAGGTCCCGGGTTCGATTCCAACACCAATCGACGGGGGGTGGGACCTTTCTGTGTGGAGTTTGCATGTTCTCCCGGTGTCTGCATGGGTTCTCTCCGGGTACCACAATCCAAAGACATGCCCTGATAGGCTAATTGGTTAATCTAAATTGCACATAGGTGTGAATGTGAGAGTGATTGTTTGTCTCTATATGTCAGCCCTGCGATGAACTGGCGAAATGTACAGGGTGTACCCCGCCTTCACCTGTAAGTAGCTAGGATAGGCTCCAAGCGACCCCCGTGACCCTAGTGAGGATAAAGCGGGTTCAGATAATGAATGAATGAATGAATGAAGATCAGATCAGACTATGGGGACATTTCCCAGTTTAACAGCAGCACAAACAAACACACAAATGTAAAGAACACACAGGTTGAAACAAAAAGGTGTTGTTCACTGTTTTGTCATCAGTCAAAGATTTCTTCATGTACTCTTACTTCATACTTCGACTCCACTGTACTTTAACTTCATACTCTACTGTACTTTTACTGTACTTTTCCTCATCTATGTCCTAGTCTCTGTCCTTGTCTCCGTCCTTGTCTATGTCCTCGTCTCCGTCCTAGTCTCTGTTCTTGTCTCCGTCCTAGTCTCTGTTCTTGTCTCCGTCCTAGTCTCTGTCCTCGTCTCCGTCCTAGTCTATGTCCTTATCTCCGTCCTCATCTACATCCTAGTCCCTGTCCTAGTCTCTGTCCTCATCTCCGTTCTCTTCTACATTCTTGTCTCTGTCCTTGTCTCTGTCCTCATCTCCGTCCTAGTCCCTGTCCTTGTCTCCATCATGTCCTCTTTTTTCCACATGCGTCTCTTGACCTTTTCTCCTCTTCCAACACAGGTCGTCTGAAGGTCATCGCCTTGGCGTCGGCGGTGGGCGTGTCCGCTGGACTCATCACGCTGACAGTGGCCGTTATGATCAGGTGACCAGATGACTTCCACTTACATCTGTACCGTTAATGAACAGGTGTACCGACTTTCTTCTGTTGATGAAACCGAAACAGTGACTATATTTGATCATCACATCATCTCCAAACAGAAAACGACATTATCATCAGTTTATTTAACAGCAGTTTTACAACAGATGAAATAAAAGTGGATGTGAATCTGCTGAGGTTTATATTCAGACCATGATTCCAGACGATTTTATCACTGTTTGACCTTAATGTTCATGTGTAAGAGGCGTATGTCGCTCATGTTTGTCATCACAGCGTCTGACGAAGAATCCAAATGTTTTTAAAGATCCACATAGAAACAAAATCCACAGGAAATGGAACTGAAACCAAACATATGAGCAGCTGTTCACATGAAAGTTAGACCCTGGTTAGACCCAAGTTAGATCCAGGTTAGACCCAGGTTAGACCTTGGTTAGTCCCGGGTTAGACCCTGGTTAGACCCCGGTTAGACCCTGGTTAGACCCAGGTTAGACTCCGGTTAGACCCTGGTTATATTCCGGCTAGATCGCTAAAGGTCCTGTAAGCTCCATCTGAGCTGAAGTTCTGGAATAACAAACAGAATAGTGTTGAGGGGCGGGGTTCTGCAGGGGGGAGGGCTTTATTCCAGAGACTGTTCTGTGATAAATTACGAATGCCTTCAGGGACGTCTGTCCGTTTGTCTCTGCTGCTGTATGTCTGACTGTTTGTTTGTGTTTGACAGTAAAAACATGCACAGAGTGGACATGGAGACGATGGACGTCGTATCCAAGGTAACACCTATGGTTTCTGACCAAGTCACCCCTTGGCCCCTCCCCCTTGGCCCTCCCCCTTGGCCCTCCCCCTTTAACCCCAGTTCTAAGGGATAGTGGTGTAAAACATTCCTCTCTGAAATTGTCCAACCCTTCCAGATCTGTTCCGTCATCGTCAGTCATCGATGTCACTATAAACAGATGTTCTAACTTTGTTTGGGACAGAATTCTCCATGTGGTCAGCAGCTATAACCGTCTCTGTTATATGGGCTTTGGACATCTGTTTACCACTATCAACCACAAACCACACAAATGTGATCTATAACACACTGAAACGACATTAAATGGACAAACACATGATTCAGTTATTTCTGTAGTAAATCTGTCCATTTGTGTGTTTCTTTGGTCACTGCTGCTCTGTTTTGCTGTGTTTACCTCCATCTGATCCATGATTGGAACTGAATTATGGGAAATTTATCAGACCCCTGTGTTTGGAGGGTGGTCCTGTAGAGGGTCAAACAGCCTCTCCCCCTTAGCCCCTCCCCTCAGACTCATCAAGAATCGGGACACCCATACCCCTTCACGTGAACATGCAAAATGGAGGGGCCAAAGGATGAATTGGGATTGGGCCTTGGACTTGATGACTCCAGAGCCCCACCCTCATGTCCACTGTTTGTCTGTTGTTCTGTCTGTCCAGCGTCCGTCTGTATCAGATGACACCGTCTTCTACGAATCAGACCATCAGACGCTTCCAGTGAGAAAAGACAAGATGGCCGACATCCCGGTACGAACGCCAGCGTGTCGACATAAAAACTAAAAAAAGACAAAATGCATTAAGACTGCCTAAAGTTAATCTGAGTCTAAATATGGGGTTAATCTGAGTCGAAACATGAGGTTAAACTGAGTCTAAACATAAAGTTTATCTGAGTCTAAATATGAGGTTAATCTGAGTTTAAACATAAAGTTTATCTGAGTCTAAATATGAGGTTAATCTGAGTCTAAACATGAGGTTAATATGAGTCTAAATATGAGATTAAACTGAGTCTAAACATAAGGTTTATCTGAGTCTAAACATGAGGTTTACCTAAATCTAAATATGAAGTTAATCTGAGTCTAAATATGAGGTTAATCTGAGTCTGAATATGAGGTTAATCTGAGTCTAAACATGAGGTTAATCTGACTCTTATTTTGGGTTCTTGTGAGTTTACAGGAGGAACCAGAGGACCTGAGTGACAGTTCTCATCCAGCCATCGTCCCTCTGAAAGACGCTCCACCAATCACAAAGGACGAAGCCTGCGTCCAGTCACACAACTACATCACCGTCCATTACTCGAAGGCGTCCAGGTAAATGCAGCACAGTGTGGTTCTCATGTGGTTCTGCTGTGGCTCGGGTATGGTTCTGGTGTGGTTTTGGTGTGGTTCTGTTGTGGTTCTGGCTTTGTTTTGGTGTGGTTCAGGTGTGGTTCTGGTGAGGTTCTGGTATGGTTCTGGAATAGTTCTGGTGTGGTTTTAGTGTGGTTTTGGTATGGTTCTGGTGTGCTTTTGTTATAGTTCTGGTGTTGTTTTGGTGTGGTTCTGGTGTGGTTTTGTTATAGTTCTGGTGTGGTTTTGGTGTGGTTCTGGTGTGGTTTGGGTGTGATTCAGGTATGGTTCTGGTGTGATTCCGGAGTGGTTCTGTTGTGGTTTTGGTGTGATTCTGGTATGGTTCTGGTGTGGTTTTGGTGTGGTCCTGGTATGGTTCTGGTGTGGTTGTGGTGTGGTTTTGGTATGTTTCTGTTCTGGTTTTGGTGTGGTTCTGTTTCATATCATCATCATTTACTCAAACATACATGACACAGATTTCATTAATTCGATTGGATGAGTCATGCTCTATTTGGAGATGAAGGCAGAGTCAGAAGGAAAATAAACCAATCAGTGCCCTTGACTTGTATCAGGTGGAGCCTGTGTGCTCAGTGGTGCCCTCTGCCATGAGGCAGGAGTCCTGTCGGACCCACCAGGGCACGGATGAAGTTTATGACTGACCAGTTTGACCGGTGGCGTCCAAGTCCATCAGAGGAACCAAAGGCAGAACCCACTGATACAACGGAGGTTCAGGTTCGACGGCACCACCTATGAAAATAAAAACATCACCTAAGAAAACAAAAACACCACCAAAGAAAATAAAAACACCACCTAAGGAAATAAAAACACCACCTCAGAAAGCAAAAACACCACCTAAGAAAATAAAAACACCACCTAAGAAAACAAAAACACCACCTAAGAAAACAAAAACACCACCTATGAAAACACAAACACCACCTAATAAAAACACCACCTAAGAAAACAAAAACACCACCTAAGAAAACAAAAACACCACCTAAGAAAACACAAACACCACCTAAGAAAACAAAAACACCACCTAAGAAAACACAAACACCACCTAAGAAAATAAAAACACCACCTAAGAAAACACAAACACCACCTAAGAAAACAAAAGCACGACCTAAGAAAATAAAAACACCACCTAAGAAAACACAACCACCTAAGAAAACAAAAACACCACCTAAGAAAATAAAAACACCACAGAAGAAAACACAAACACTGCCCAAGAAAACAAAAACACCACCTAAGAAAATAAAAACAAAAAGTCACAAAATATGGAGATAAAACCCACAATTTTATTAGAATAAAGTCATCATATTTTGAGAATAGAGCCATAATTTTATGAGAATAACATTGTATTTTAAAAACAGGTGTATAAATATCCTAATTTCCAGAATACAGTCATACCCACTGGTCTCCTAATGAAGAACTGTGAACATTCTCTGAGGTTCTACTCTCATTTGGGGTTTACACACAAAGGCTAAATACTGAGCCTATTGGCCCTGTCCACAAAATATTGAGCCTATTAACCCCACCCACCAAATACTGAGCCTATTAGCCCCGCCCACCATTAGTATTAGTCATCCGCTCCAACAGAAGTTGATGCTTTATTTGTTGCGTTCGCTGTAACTGGAAACTCTGACATCAATAAGGACTATGACTTAAGATTTAGAAATGAGGACTTTTCATTGCACTATTGAGAATTTATTTTCAAAATATTATGACTTTAATCTCATAAAAGTACGACATTATTTTCGTTAAATTATGGTCAACCACCTAATGATTAATGAATTAATCAATAATTTGTATCCCAAATTTACACCAATTTATTTCAAATTTAAATATTTTCCCCCAAATTTAAAACAGATTTTAAAAAAATAATAGTAATAAAGAAAAAGATCATAAAATGGAAAACAGCCTCAGCCTCTTTCATATTTTCATTCCTTCCTTTCTTTACACACCTGGAATTATGTGTTCAGCTTTTTGACCTGTGGTAGGACACACCCCCTGCGGTAGGACACGCCCCCTGCGGTAGGAGTTGTGTTGAGCAGAGGTTCTTCCAGCTGCGGTGGTTTAACGCTTTGGTTCCGTCATGGTTCTGCTGTTTCAGTGTTTATTGGTGAATGATGATGACATCAACGGTGTCAGCTGAACCTGTGCATCCAGACACTCATACACACACACACACACACAGACACACACACATTTATATACACACACTCACGCATACATACATATACACATGTACATTCAGTTATGACACTAAAAAATAAGTTTATAGAAGAGAAGAACAACAAATATAAACACGTGTTTGATTTAACCATGATTTGTTTTTGTTTTGTTTTTTTAATTTGATGACAGTGAGGCTCTGCCCCCTGATCCTTACGCCTCTAACAGCTGCTGTTTGTGTCTGCTCATGTTCAGTGTGGACCAGGTACAGTTCACCAACCTGCCACTGGGGGGAGACAAGAAACCAAAGGATTGGACCAGAGTTGGATACACTTTACTGTCACAGCATCAGCACTGAAGGAGAAGAAGGAGGAGGAGGAGGAGAAGGAGGAGAAAGAGAAGGAAGAGAAGGAGAAGGAGGGGAACACCTGAGCAGGTACGAACATGTCCAGAACAGGTCACATGGAAAAACATCCCATAATCAACAAACTCAGAAACAACAGCAGAACAATTGAAGGAAAGAGGGCGGAGGGTTCTGATGTCAATCTAAACCACCCAGAACTCTGCAGTACCAGTACCACCCAGAACTCTGCAGTACCAGTATTGGTACGACCCAGAACTCTGCAGTACCGGTACTAATACGACGGTATTCTAAAACTGACTGACAGTTTGAACAGATTCAACCTGTTTGTGTTGGTTTTGTTCTGGTGGTTCTGACTCAGTTTCTGTTTTTTCCAGCCTTTTCCACATCACCATCACTTCAACCCTCATCACAGACTCTGGACCTTCTAGACCCTCTGGACCTTCTGGATCCTCTGGACCTTCTAGACCCTCTGGACCTTCTAAACCTTCTGGACCATCTAGACCCTCTGGACCTTCTAAACCCTCTGGACTTTCTAAACCCTCTGGAACTTCTAGACCCTCTGAACCTTCTAAACCCTCTGGACCTTCTAGACCCTCTGGACCTGGTCCTGATGTCCAGTATTTGCTAGTTTCTGCTTCATATCAGAGCATTTATTCAGTTCATGGACCCGTTAAATCATCGTTATCTTTAATGTTCCAGTAACTAACGACTGATGCTTAAATTCTAAAAGTTAATTATTGCTGGTTCTGTTGATGTGATGAGGATGTGAATGATCCCAGATTCTGGTCATGAACTGCTTTGACTGAAACCATGAAAACCTCCTGTTTTAATAGAAATAAAGACAAATGTCTCCTAGTGTTTGTGTCTCTGCTCCATTTGTGGAAAACCTATAAATACAAGTAAAAGGTCAACAGCCAGGGTCAAAGGTCAACAGTTCACATTTTATATATATATATATATATATACGAGGGCTGTTCAACAAGTTCATGGCCTCACCCAGAAATATTGGTTGTTATAATACAGGATGTTACATTCTTTCGTGATGGGATAGTGATGCTTGAACATCGATGGACCAAGTGCATTGCTGTAAATGGAGATTATGTTGAAAAATAAAATATAAATTATCAGTCTGTGTTGTTCTGTTCTGGGTGAGGCCATGAACTTACTGAACGGCCCTCGTATATATAAATATGTATATATGTATTTATATATATATATATATATATATATATATATATATATATATATATATATATATATATATATATATATATATACATATATATATGTATATATATATGTGTGTGTGTGTGTGTGTGTGTGTGTGTGTGTAAAAGGACCTGGAATCTGGGACCTGGTCCTAGTTTTTCAGTTTCTTCTCCGCTGAGGTTCCAAAACAGGTGAACAGATACTAAACTGTGTAAACACTGTAGACACTGATTTGCCAGAGTTGTCTCTGCGTCATGTGCGGCCCACCATTAAAACAAATTTTTTGGAAGTGTACAGTAAATCTATCAGTAGGTTAATCCATGATGAACATCCACAGAACCACACTGTGGAACCACACCGTGGTCAATCCAGGAGGTCCAGTCAGTTCTGTCCTGAGTGGACGATGAAAACATTCAACATGAGCTTAACAGGACAACAGGTAACAAACGAGTTCATTAGCAACTCTGCGCAGATACACAGAAGTTATCCACAGCAGCGCTATGATGACCAGGTACTGTAAAGTGGGTAGTATCCTGGAATGGAACTGGTCTGGAATAGGACCTGGTACCAGAGTCCAATCCACTGGAATGGATGAAGTTCATCCATGCTGACCTTGAACATGCAGAGAAAAAAAAGTTTGGTTTTGAATAAAGGCTTTAATAAAGCTGTGACTATTTTATAAAATAAATAGACTTAAAGAACGACAACAGGAGACTGAATTAAAGCAAGGATTCAATAGAATGACACTTTACAGATGATCAGGTTCAATATCAGTCAAACATCCTGATTTCAGTGTAAATACATTCATTTTATTCCAACAGTAAAACAACAGTAAATATTTTTGGTCGTTTGTTATTAATATTTCCTTCAGTAAATGTGTTGTTACTGTAGATCATTGAAACGTCTGTAAAAAGTCTAAAATAAAACATCTATTTACAAAATCACAGAACCCTGAAGGTCATCACTTCATGTCCAACCGTTCAAAAACACACAGATCATGACATTAATGCTGTCAATCATCTGTCTATGTGTTTCATCTGGAGGTTCTAGTGGATCTAGAACGTCTACACTCGTGTACATAAATATTTTGACGTTTCCTCTGTTCACGTGGATCTGAAATGAACCAATCAGGTTCAAGTCTGGACTTTAAAAGATCCCATTAACTGTGGAGGAGTTCCACGGCTTTAGGTGGAATGTAGATAGAAACAACAGGTGGAGAACACACTGAGCTCAGGAAACGGCCTTTATGTTCATCCAGTTCTTATGGCAGTTGGTCTGGGATTCCTACATGTGTTATTCAACATCATCTGATCATTTGTCCATTCAGGCCCAGATCTTCAAATCACATGACCCTGACCCTCAGTCTGTGGTTGGACAGGAGGACAATAAAGGCGTGAACAAACACAATGTCACAGAAAACAGGCCAATTCAAAGGGTCTATGTGTAGATTATATGGTCATGAAATCAGGTTGGATATAGAAAGAACCAACAGGTGAATAATGGAACAGAAGGAACCCAACTAGGATGTTCTTCGCCTGATCTGAACGTTTCAGTTCTTGAAGAACAAACCGACAGCGACTGTGGTGACGACGACCATGACCACGGGTTAAGATTCACCAGGATTTACATCCAGTATTTAAACAAACCTCCTATTTATGAGGATCTGAGTTAGTGTTGACATGGACGTGGACGTAACAGGCTGATGTTTGGTTCAACCTGTTCAGTTTCCTCCAGAATCTGATGTACGGGGCTTAAAACGGAACAGAACAAAACAAACACAAACCATGAAACAAAAGGGAAAACCATGAAAAGGTGTTTTATGGGTTTGAAAAGTCTGAGACTCAGATAAAGGTTCAATCCCAGCTCTCATTTGGAGATGGAGTCGGCCACGCCTCTGCGTGGGCGTTACCCGGGTCAGGGAACTGAGCCAGTAACATGGATCTAAGGGTGTATTCACACTTGCTTTGTTTGGTCCGTTTAAAACAGACCAGAGTTCGTTTGCTCCCTTGGATCGGACCTTTTGGGCTGGTGTGAATAAAAACCACGGAACTCTATTCCAGACCAAACAAGCGAACCAAGACCCAGCTGAATAGGTGGTCTCGGCGCGGTTCCATACAAACCCTGGTGCGGTTCGTTTGAGGTGTGAAAGCAGAGGTGTGAAAGCAGCCCGGACCCAATCGAAACAGTTGTTTTTTTTTTTTTACTGTTGTGTATTAGTGCATTATTAGTTCATATTGTCACTGTAGAAAGGCAGAGGTCAAAGCCAGTATCATTTTTGTTTATGTACCTGGTAATTGAGCTTCAGTGTGGGTATGGGTTGGATTCAGTGCTTAAGCAAAACAGCAACATGCGGACATTTCATTTTCAGAACTCAGGTTAAATTTGTCTGTTGTGCTTGAAAAGAAAAATAATAAACGACTTCATCACCCCTGGCAAACTTTACCTGCGTTAAGGAATTTTGTTCCTGGCTAAACTGAACGGATATAGGATAGCTACACATAGGTAAGCAGTATGTAGCACTGATGCTTTTTTATAACAGTCTTTTGATATACTACATACCTTTTACGTCATGCATGAAGAAGAGCGACAGTCACAACATGATTTGCACACGAGCGCTGTCCTCCGTAGTCGTCTGTCTTTGTCTTTGTCGTTGAGAAATGAATTCTACAATATTGTAAACCTGACGTTGCATGAAACGCTCCTGCTGCTCAAACATTTGTGCAAACATCTGCATCTGTAAAAAGCATATCGCTATGACGATAACAAAAACAGCATGCAAAATTTCCATGATCCTCTTCTTTCACTTTGGACTGAGCACTTCAATCGACACTGCTCATTTCTGTCCAATGGCTGAATGACCTCAGCACACGTGGTTTTGTTTATAGATTTTGGTCCACTTACAAAAATGTACAATGTGAAAGTGAACCGCACCAAAAAAAAAAAAAAAAGGAAAAAGAAAAAACACATTTGGTCCGGCCCAAAGCAAGTGGACTATCGAACTTTCCTGGTGTGAATACACCCTTAGATCAGACCTAGACCTAGATGTGGAGGACATTTGGATAAAGCTGTGAGACAGGGACAGGGGACCCGCCCACCTGATCACTGCTGACTATCTGCTGCACCCCCATGGCAGAAAACCACTGGTGCATGACAAAGGTTTTACACATACTGGACAGACAGACAGACAGACAGAGAGATGGACGGACAACCAACTGATGAAAATACCCTGTGGCCGAGAGTAAAAACTGAATAAACAGTGTCTTTTTCAGTCCAATCTGTCATTAACTGAACAGAAACCCAGTGTGTCCATCCACTGGCATTGATCCAACTCGATGGGTTTTACTGGTGAATCAGTGTTGGAGAAGATGACAGTGTTTCCATGGTAACTACTGAGCCTATGAATGTCCAAATGGGTCATATCTGATGGCCATGAGAAGATGAAGAACTGTATTTCACACCAATTATTGACATGGATTGATAGAATTAGTGGATCAACAGGTATTAAACAGTTTAGATCAGTAGATGGTTTAGGTTAAAGGTGGACGTTTGGGTCTTTAAGGGTTAAAGGTGGACATTTGGGTCTTTATGGGTTAAAGGTGGATGTTTGGGTCTTTAAGGGTTAATGTGGACGTTTGGGTCTTTAAGGGCTAAAGGTGGACGTTTGGGTCTTAAGGGTTAAAGGCGGACGTTTGGGTCTTTAAGGGTTAAAGGTGGACGTTCGGGTCTTTAAGGGTTAAAGGTGGACATTTGGGTCTTTAAGGTTAAAGGTGGATGTTTGGGTCTTCAAGGGCTAAAGGTGGACATTTGGGTCTTTAAGGGTTAAAGGCGGACGTTTGGGTCTTTAAGGGCTAAAGGTGGACGTTCAGGTCTTTATGGGTTAAAGGTGGACATTTGGGTCTTAAGGGTTAAAGGTGGACATTTGGGTCTTTAAGGGTTAAAGGTGGACGTTTGGGTCTTTAAGGGTTAAAGGTGGACGTTTGGATCTTTAAGGGTTAAAGGTGGACGTTTGGGTCTTTAAGGGTTAAAGGTGGACGTTTGGATCTTTAAGGGTTAAGGGTGGATGTTTGGATTTCAGATCCACTGTGGACATGAACAGCATTCAACAGTAGAGTTGCCGTCCAAAAACTTACAGACATGAGTGTATTACAGACTTGTTTAACCCTGTGTTTACTGACGGGGACATCTGGGACTGTAGACAAAGACACATGGACACGTTAGGACGAGCATCATCACTGTTACAGGTGAGTAAATGTTTTTCTTCATTTCTCAGTTGAGTCTGTTTTATAGCAGAGTCACATTGAGGAGGTGGACACAGTTAGTTTAAGGACAGAATGGGGACGTTGGACCTTAATGAGCAGGAGATGTCCTCTACCGTCCTCTACTGTCCAACCAGATGTTTCCACCGCATGGCACTGCATCAACTCTATTCAACTCCATTGTATTTGACTACAATAATACCAATAATACATTTCACTCTACTGTATTTGACTCTGATGTATTTGACTCTAATATATTTAACTGTAATGTATTTGACTCTTTTGTATTTGACTCTTTTGTATTTGACTCGACTGTATTTGACTCTCATATTTGACTGTACTGTATTTGACTCTACTGTATTTGAGTCTTTTTTATTTGACTCTACTGTATTTGTCTGTACTATATTTGACTCTACTGTATTTGACTCTATTGAATTTGACTCTTCAGTATTTGACTCTACTGTATTTGACTCTTTTGTATTTGACTCTACTATATCTGACTCTTTTGTATTTGGCTCTACTGTATTTGACTCTTTAGTGTTTGACTCTGCTGTATTTGACTCTATTGTATTTGACTCTTCAGTATTTGACTCTTTTGTATTTGACCCTACTGTATTTGACTCTACTATATTTGACTCTTTTGCATTTGACTGCAATGTATTTGACTCTTTTGTATTTGACTCTACTGTATTCAACTCTTTTGTATTTGACTCTTTTATATTTAACTCTACTGTATTTGACTCTATTGTATTTATTTGACTGTACTGTATTTGACTGTACTGTATGTGATGCTTTTGTATTTGACAGCTGTATTTGACTCTATTGTATTTGACTCGACTGTATTTGACTCGACTGTATTTGACGCTACTATATTTGACTCTACTCTATTTGACTCTACTCTATTTGACTCTTTTGTATTTGATTGTACTGTATTTGACTCTTTTGTATTTGGCTCTTTTGTATTATACTCTACTGTATTTGACTCTTTTGTATTTGACTCCACTTGCGTCGGGTACCAGGTTCTTCGTGTTCCGGTGCAGATTTGGTTCGATTCGTCTGGTCGTCATAGCAACACCATCTTCAAACCCACACACAGGAACAGTGAAGGACATCGAGCAGGTGCTGATGATACGAGACGTCAGAACTCAGCGGGTTTGTTCGGTTCATTAACGGTGACACAGTGAAAACCCGAGGGGTGTGAGAAACCAGAACCAGTATCAGGTTCCAGGTTCTGGACGAACCAAACAGTGGAGTAGAGTGAGGTGGAGTTGAGCCAGTACCAGGCAGTGGAGGCGGAGCCTCATGTCCGGGCCAGTTTGTGGAAGCCTGGGGAGTTCTGGTAGTTCTGAGGACAGAAGACGCACAAGTACAACTTCAGTTTCTACAAGGTTCTCCAACAGAACATCAGCAGGACAACGGCTGCATTTGGGTTCAACAGTATCTATGTGGAGTCACGGTGGTTCTGTCCAGTCCACCAGAACCTGAGGTGGTACCGAGGTCCGGATTAGACACAGGCCCAAACGGAGCCACGACACGGATGTCGGAAAATCCAAGTCTGTCCGATAGACGTCTTGATAAACATTCACCATCTGAGTCAGTTTCATCAGGTCTGAACAGAACCAACACAACCAACACAACCAAGAAACATGACAAAAGGGGCGGAGCTATGAGACCCAGTGAGGTCAGAGGTGAGCTAATGCTAAGTGTTACCTTAAGTGCTAGCTTACGAAGAACGGAGTAACATTTCACATATAGTGAGTTGATCTGTTGACCTTATATAGACCTCTCAATCAAACCTGATCAGGTGGAGGTCAGAGGTTCTGTTGGACCTGAGATCTGATTAATGAAGATGGACCCGGTCCAAATGAGAACGATGAGTCCAGAATGATTCCAAACGCTCAGTGGAGGACAGGGTTTTATGGAGCAGCGTCTACTGACCAAACCGGGTCTGGATCCAAACACCTGCCTTACTTTAGCTTCACTGAGCGTAAGGACACAAAGGACGGGAGGACAACCACAGACTAATGACACGGCTGGTCAGGGATGTTCTTACTCTCATGGCGGTGGAGATCCAGGGCAGGAACCGGGACACTCGGGTGTAGACGCCAGGCTTTTTGGGCATGGCACAGCCCGTCCCCCAGCTCACCACACCCAGAAGACGATACCGGATGGTCTTGGACAAACAGTCCTCTGCCACAAAAGGACCACCGCTATCCCCCTGAAACCACACAGGACGCCCACAGTCAGGACAGGATGTCCACAGACAGGACAGGACGTCCACAGACAGGACAGGACATTCACAGACTGGACAGGACATCCATAGTCAGGTAGGACGTCCACAGACAGAACAGGACATCCACAGACAGGACAGAACGTCCTCAGACAGGACATCCACAGACAGGACAGAACATTCACAGACTGGACAGGACATCCACAGGCAGGACAGGACGTCCACAGTCAGGTCAGGACATCCAGAGTCAGGTAGAACATCCACCTGACAGGACAGGATATTCACAGACAGGACAGGACATCCACAGACAGGACAGGATGTCCAAAGACAAAACGGGACAGGATGTCCACAGACAGGATAGCACGTCCACAGACAGGTCAGGACATCCACAGACAGGACAGGACGTCCACATACAGGACATCCACAGACAGGACAGGATGTCCACAGACAGGACATCAATAGACAGGACAGGATGTCCACAGACAGGACAGAACATCCACAGACAGGACAGGACGTCCACAGCCAGGACAGGACATCCACAGACAGGGTGTCCACAGACAGGATAGGACGTCCACAGAAAGGACAGAACGTCCACAGACAGGACAGGATGTCCACAGACACGACAGGACGTCCGAAGACAGGACAGGACGTCCCCCCCACCCCGTACACATTGGACCTTTGACACATTTGACCTTTGACCTCTGCCAGCTGACCTGACAGGCGTCGGTGCCTCCTTTCTCGTATCCGGCACAGAACATACTGGTGGTGATCTGGTTGTCGTAATAGTCCGGGGCGTTGCAGACGGCGTCGCTGATGATGGGGACGTTGGCCTCCTGGAGGACGTCGGCCAGATGACCTGAGGAGAACCACAGGGATCCACATTAGGCACTGGCTAACTGCGGACAGTGTAGAGGTCAGAGGTCAAAACGAACGGTGGAACGTGGACTGACCGTAGTATCCCACGTTTCCCCAACCTGTCACCGTCCCCATCTGTCCGTCAACCAGCCTCTGACCGTACGCCGGCAGGCACACGGGCTGGACGTACTCTGAAAACACAGGAAGTACAGGAAAATGCATGAAAGCACACATTAAACAAACAAAAACACACAAAATACACATAAACCATACAAAATCACATGAAAAACACACATAAACCACACAAAAACACACATAAAACAAACAAAAACAAACATAAAACAAATAAAAACTCACATAAAACACACAAAAACACATAAAAACACACATAAACACACATAAAACATACAAAAACACATGAAAAACACATATAAACCACACAAAAACAAACAAAAACACATAAAAACACACTTAAACATACAAAACACACATAAAAAACATAAAACATACAAAAACATAAAAACACACATAAAACATACAAAAACACATAAAAACACACAAAACATACAAAAACACATAAAAATACACATAAAACACACGAAAACACTCATAAATCATATATAAAACATACAAAAACACATAAAAATGTACATAAAACAAACAAAAACACACATAAAACACACATAAAACACACATAAACATAGAAAAACATGAAAAACATAAAAACACATAAAATATACAAAAACACATAAAAATACACATAAAACATAAAAACCACACAAAACATACAAAAACACATAAAAACACACATGAAATATACAAAAACACCCATAAAACATACAAAAACACATAAAAATACACATAAAACACACAAAAACACTCATAAAATATATAAAACATACAAAAACATAAAAATGCACATAAAACAATCAAAAACACACATAAAACATACAAAAACACATAAAACACATAAAATATACAAAAACTCATAAAAATACACATAAAACATAAAAAACACACATAAAACATACAAAAACACAAACACACACAAAAAAAAGGTTAAGGCGTTTTCTTACCATTGAACGTCAGAGGCTGAGTCAATGCCAACACGGCGATGTCCCTGCTGTTGTCGTCGATGTTGGCGTCCACGAAGGGCAGGTAGCTGCTGTGGTAGACGATGGTCTTGACCTCGGCCACATTGGCGTTAACAGGTTTGTTATAGATGGATCCAAGAAGAACACGCCATCGGTTCACGAAGCGGTACCGTCTAATGAACAGGGATATTGTTAGGACCAAGGTTAAAAACAGGGTCAAGAACAGGGTCAGGGTCAGGAACAGGGTCAGGAACAAGGTCAGGGTTAGTGCCAGGGTCAGGGTTAGTACCAGGGTCAGGGTCAGGAACAGGGTCAGGAACAGGGTCAGGGTTAGTACCAGGGTCAGGGTTAGTACCAGGATCAGGGTTAGTACCAGGGTCAGGAATAGGGTCAGGGTCATGAACAGGAACAGGGTCAAGAACAGGGTCAGGGTTAGTACCAGGGTCAGGGTCAGGAACAGGGTCAGGAACAGGGTCAGGGTTAGTACCAGGGTCAGGGTTAAATGGTTCAGGTCCGGTAGATGGTTCTTACTCGGGGAAGCAGTGAGCCGCAGATACGATCCAGCGGTTGGAGATGATAGAGCCTCCACACTGATGGACGCCGTCGTACTGCAGACTGACCTGCCACGGCCAACTGCCCTGCCTGGCGTCGACACCGCCCACGATACGGTCTGCAGCGAAGCTCCGTCTCCCGCAGTCTGACCGCACAGAGAGGAGGTCAGCTGATCAGGGAGAGTACAACTACCCACAGTCAGACTAATCCTCAAAGAAGAGTTAGTCTGGGAGGGGCTGGACATACCAACAGCCAGTCAGCAACCACCACAGTCAAACATCACAGTGGACACCCTTCAGGGGGGCGGGGCAGATTGTTGTTCTATGAAACCACACTTGACTCCTCCCCCTGTATCACACACATGTCTGTGACCGTGTCCCTCCCTTTCCAGCCAAAGCATGAAGCGGATCTGAACCACATACATCTAGATCTGATCCAGATGGATCTGAACCAGGTGGATCTTGTGAATCAACGGCAGAAGAACAAATACATGGAAAAGAAACAGCAACATGACAGTCATGTTACAGAGGGTGGAGTCATGTGACAGAGGCCCGAGTCATGTGACAGAGGGTGGGGTCATGTGACAGAGGGCGGAGTCATGTGGGGGAGTGTCCGTCCATCTTTTCTTACCTTGGCACAGCAGAGTGAGGACTTCTCGACTTTCACAGTCACTGAAACAACAGAAACAACTGATGACGGACAGGAAACACAAGGACAGAGGACACAATGGTGGGAGGAGTCTGTTACCATGGGAACAGCGAGTCCTTGATCTTCTTGCCGTAGCTGAGCTCCTCCTGTCGGATGCAGAAGAACTCTCCTCCATCTCCACTGGCGTCTGTTACTGCGGTAACCGAGTAGTTCACCACGCTGAAACAAAGAGGGCGTCAGTGAAAACACGTCAAACCACAGCAGCGGAACAGCCGGCATCGACTCACCTGACAAAACCCACTTCCTCACAGCTGATGCTCGCCAGCATCTGATTGGCCGAAGAGGAACAGACCTGGCGCCACCTCTTCTGCGCGGAGTCGAACACCCGGAGGCGCTGGTCGGCGGAGTTTACCTGAACTGAGAGGAAACGGAGTGTCGGTGTGACGCTAACGTGAACCCAACACCATGTTTCTGATGATCTGAGGAGGTTCTAACATCAGCGACGGAACCATCTACTGATGGAAAGACTGAACATCAACCCAATACTGAGACCTACATGGACACGAGCCACACACAAGACACGTGTGTGAGGGATGCGTCCATCGCCGCAGACATGTGACGGTCTGAAAGTGTCAGTGTGTTACTCACCATCATACAGCCCCGTGTCTTCATCCATCGTACAGTACGTAACTATAGAAAGAACAGCACAACACGTCAGTGAAACACAGAGACACAAACCTGCGGACGCCATGTGAACAGGAATGAGGTCTGACCTACGGCCCAGACAGCGGCAGCGGTGGCGCCCACGGTCACAAGCATCACACAGACCCCGACCACACGACACGGAGTCAACACACAGGTCAGCGATATGCCCCTGTTACCTGCAGACACACACATATGAGCACACAACAGACACACACATATGAGCACACAACAGACACACACATGATCGCACACACAACAGACACATACATATGATCACACAACAGACACACACATATGATCACACACAACAGACACACACATGATCACACACATACCAGACACACAACAGACACACACATATGAGCACACAACAGACACACACATGATCACACACACAACAAACACACAACAGGAGCTGAACAGAGTTGCAGAATGTGGACACATGAAGGTAAACAGGTGGTTTCAGCTCTGTGAGCCAAAGGACAGAAGAACAGGACATGAACTGGCACCGATACAAAGGACAAACCACCGACACACAATCAATACAGTCTAAAGTCCTGCACACACGGATCCGGACTAGGACATTGTCCATGTCCAGACCTGATGATCCAACACCAAGACCTGACCTGCAGTCCACAAAACACAGGTCTGAGAGGGATACCAGGTCTGGTAGGGACACCAGGTCTGAGAGGGACACCAGGTCTGGGATGGACACCAGGTCTGGGAGGGACACCAGGTCTGGGAGGGACACCAGGTCTGAGAGGGACTCATACAGGGAGGAAAACCAGCAAAACAAATGCACTTTGTGAACTCTGCAGGTTTTTACTGCATCAGCTTAGACTTCAACCACTGTCCGTATAAAAACTAAAATCAAACCTGTGTCCCTTCTAGTATTATTATTATTATTATTATTATTATTGTAACTGTTGTTGTCAGTGCAGATGTGTTTACTGTACAATATGAGCAACAAAACAAACACGCAACAGACACACAACATTACTTTAATGAAATATTTAATGCAGTTAAATGAGTAAAAACTATTTATGTTACTGTGAAGTTCAGATTATTATTTATATCAACATTTTAAAGTGTTTTTTGAGTAGGACTTGGATTGTATATTATCATATTAATGAGGTCTTTGTTTAATTCCCCTCATTAATTACACCTGGTCCTTAGTGGAACAAACCAGCACCTGACTCTGACTTCAAACTGATCAATAACTGATCGATAATACCTTTACATGTTCTTTAATCCATATACTGTATTTGATTTATATGGACACAGTAAACACACACTGAAAATGACACCATCACTGAAAACAGGCTGTTTCTGAAACCAGTGAAACAGGAGAAATGAATATGTCCATGTGTCAGGAAAGAACTGGACATAATGGAAGGACACACAAGGTCAAAGGTCACAGAGCACATAATGGAAGGACACAAAAGGTCAAAGGTCACAGAGCACATCCAGCCATGCCCGGTTCCATCTCAACACACTCCAGTTAAAAGGTTTTCATCACATTTCTACATTTCTCTAACTCTAACCCCTAACCCTCAGTACATGGTATTTGACAGGGTGTGAACGCACCAGAGGAACCACCACTAAACACACCAGAGGAACCACCAGAGGAACCACCACTGAACACACCAGAGGAAACACCAGAGGAACCACCACTGAACACACCAGAGGAACCACCAGAGGAACCACCAGAGGAACCACCAGAGGAACCACCACTGAACACACCAGAGGAACCACCAGAGGAACCGCCACTGAACACACCAGAGGAACCACCAGAGGAACCACCACTGAACACATCAGAGGAACCACCAGAGGAACCACCACTGAACACACCAGAGGAAGCACCAGAGGAACCGCCACTGAACACATCAGAGGAACCACCACTGAACACACCAGAGGAAACACCAAAGGAACCACCACTGAACACACCAGAGGAAACACCAAAGGAACCACCACTGAACACACCAGAGGAACCACCAGAGGAACCACCACTGAACACATCAGAGGAACCACCAGAGGAACCACCACTGAACACACCAGAGGAAGCACCAGAGGAACCGCCACTGAACACATCAGAGGAACCACCAGAGGAACCACCACTGAACACACCAGAGGGTTCATAAACCCCAACTTCTTGTCAAAACGTTCCGTTGTTTTTTTCTGAAAATTCAGTACATTAAGGTTTTTGATCAAACACTGAGGACGCTGTCTTCTGTGTTCCCTGTTTTCTTAAATCTTAGAACATGAATTATCACCAAAACAACTGATCCATTTTTCATTCGAGCGTCTAGACTTCAGTGTGTGGTTTGGTCTAGTGTCAGTTTGGTCCAGTGTCGGTTTGGTCCAGTGTTGGTTTGGTCCAGTATTGGTTTGGTTCAGTGTCAGTTTGGTCCAGTGTCGGTTAGGTCCGGTTTTTACCAGGGGCAGTGAACGCCTCATTGTGCTGAAAAGGCTCTGGTGTTGAACGACCGTCCCATAAATGAACGTTTTTATCCCAGAAACCCGACGCCCACTGATCCACTGACCTTCACTTTCCTCTTCTATCTGCTGACATCATCTCCTCTCTCCACTTACACAGACCCATGGTTACAGCCCCCCCTCCACTGCCCCCCCGCCCCCCCATCATACGGCTGTGGTTTCAATGTTTGACTTCTAGACCGAGTCACAGTCCGGATCCAACGGCCCAGGTCCGGGTCCAGGCCCTGGTTTCCAGGCCCAGGTTTCCAGAGGCTCACCTCCCTGCTCCCACAGCTCCTTTCTTCCTCCTTCCTGCTCACCCCCCACCCCCACATCCCCCCCACCTGGTCCAACCAATCACGTCGCAGGACAGAACAAGTGCTCTATTGTCCAGAGTCTGCACCTGAGATGCTGTCCTCCACCTGGATGTGTGTGTGTGTGTGTGTGTGTGTCAATTGTCCACAAAGTCAGAACAGAGACGTGGGTGGAAAAGAACGACTGAGAGTCATCAGAGGAAAATGAACTGAAAGAATCTGAATACACTGATAAACACAGAAGAAGAAGGAGAAGGAGAAGGAGAAAGAGAAGGAGAAGAAGAGGGAGAAGAGTATATGAGCTGAAACATAAAAACACAAGACAAAAAACACAAAAAAGATGAGATTAAAACGACAGAGATGGATGTAAAAAAAAACAAAAAAAAAACACAAAAATACAGTAAATGACATAAAATCAGGTTTTGTAGGTGGTTTGGATGGTGGTGGATCATCTTTTAGGTTCTCATGTGGTTCCGTTTCTGTTCCTTCAGAGGAATACTGTCCTTTAAATACTTTTACAGCAGTACTTTAGTGGAACTGTAGTACAAATACACCAGTACTTCCATTCTCTGGTACTTCAGATTTCTGCTCCTGTTTGCAGATAATTATCAACTATACTGTATGTTCATGTGATATTATGATATTATTATATATAACTTCAGTTTTCCCAGCATGAATTGTTGCTCTCCTCTCCCTCACCTGACCACACCCATCAGCGCCACCTGTTCACAGCTGTACCTAATCATCTGGCCACAATACGAGCAGCTCCAGGTCACTTACTCCTCCTTCTCTTGTCTGTCCTCCTCTCTGTTCCTTTTCTATTATTAGTACTAACAGTTACAGTAGTAGTAGTATATCCACTGTTAATACTTGTATTTGTAGTAGTAGTATATCCACTGTTAATAGTTGTATTTGTAGTAGTAGTATATCCACTGTTAATACTTGTATTTGTAGTAGTAGTGTATCCACTAGTAGTACTAGTATTTGTAGTAGTAGTATATCCACTCTTAGTACTAGTATTTGTAGTAGTAGTATATCCACCGGTTATACCTGTATTTGCAGTAGAAGTATATCCACTGGTAGTACTAGTATTTGTTGTAGTAGTATATCCACTGGTAATACCCATATTTGTAGTAGTAGTATATCCACTGGTAATACCTATATTTGCAGTAGTAGTATATCCACTGTGAGTACTTGTATTTGTAGTAGTAGTATATCCACTGGTAATACCCGTATTTGTAGCAGTAGTATATCCACTGGTAATACCTGTATTTGTAGTAGTAGTATATCCACTGTTAGTACTTGTATTTGTAGTAGTAGTATATCCACTGGTAATACTAATATTTGTTGTAGTAGTATATCCACTGGTAGTACTTGTATATATAGTAGTAGCATATCCACTGGTAGTACTAGTATTTGTAGTAGTAGTGTATCCACTCTTAGTACTAGTATTTGTAGTAGTAGTATATCCACTGTTAGTACTAGTATTTGTAGTAGTAGTATATCCACTGGTAATACCTGTATTTGTAGTAGTAGTATATCCACTGTTAATACTAGTATTTGAAGTAGTAGTATGTCCACTGTTAGTACTAGTATTTGTAGTAGTAGTATATCCACTGTTAGTACTAGTATTTGTAGTAGTAGTATATCCACTGGTAATACCTATATTTGTAGTAGTAGTATATCCACTGTGAGTACTTGTATTTGCAGTAGTAGTATATCCACTGGTAATACCCGTTATTTGTAGTAGTAGTATATCCACTGGTAATACCTGTATTTGTAGTAGTAGTATATCCACTGTTAGTACTTGTATTTGTAGTAGTAGTATATCCACTGGTAATACTAATATTTGTAGTAGTAGTATATCCACTGGTAGTACTAGTATATATAGTAGTAGCATATCCACTGGTAGTACTAGTATTTGTAGTAGTAGTATGTCCACTGTTAGTACTAGTATTTGTAGTAGTAGTATATCCACTGTTAGTACTAGTATTTGTAGTAGTAGTATATCCACTAGTAGTACTAGTATTTGTAGTAGTAGTATATCCACTCTTAGTACTAGTATTTGTAGTAGTAGTATATCCACCGGTTATACCTGTATTTGCAGTAGTAGTATATCCACTGGTAATACCCGTATTTGTAATAGTAGTATATCCACTGGTAATACCTGTATTTGTAGTAGTAGTATATCCACTGTTAGTACTTGTATTTGTAGTAGTAGTATATCCACTGGTAATACTAATATTTGTAGTAGTAGTATATCCACTGGTAGTACTAGTATATATAGTAGTAGCATATCCACTGGTAGTACTAGTATTTGTAGTAGTAGTATGTCCACTGTTAGTACTAGTATTTGTAGTAGTAGTATATCCACTGGTAATGCCTGTATTTGTAGTTGTAGTATATCCACTAGTAATGCCTGTATTTGTAGTAGTAGTATATCCACTGGTAGTACTGGTATATGTAGTAGTAGTATATCCACTGGTAGTACTAGTATTTGTAGTAGTAGTATATCCACTGGTAATACCTGTATTTGTAGTAGTAGTATATCCACTGGTAATACCTGTATTTGTGGTAGTAGTATATCCACTGGTAGTACTTGTATTTGTAGTAGTAGTATATCTACTGGTAATACCTGTATTTGTAGTAGTAGTATATCCACTGGTAAAACTAGTATTTGCAGTAGTAGTAGTATATCCACTGGTAGTACTAGTATTTGTAGTAGTAGTATATCCACTGTTAGTACTAGTATTTGTAGTATTAACAGTTTTGGGTATTGGTACAAGTTCTTGGTAGTTCTACTTGTCACAGTCATTCTAGTTTTTGGTTCTAAAGTGGACTTTCCTAAACCTTGTGATTGGTTGATGAGACGCAAACCCAGACAGTGGGTGGAGCTAAGGATGACTGTAATGTGGGTGTGGTTGGAAACAGGCTTCTGACTTCTGACTCAGAACACCGCAGCGGTGACGTTGTCATGGCAACAAAGCAAAAATAAGCACAACAGAATCAGGGGGATAACTTGCCCCAGGTTCAGGATGAACTCCAGGGATCTGATTGGTTCTCCTGACACATGACAGAGAAACACGTCACATTCTGGGTAAACATGGGTTCTACAACTACAGGCTGTTCCACCCGATCTGAACCAGAAAAGACCAGGTCAGTCCAGGACAGACCAGAACAGACCAAGACAGACCTGAACAGACCAGGACAGACCAGAAGAGACCAGGACAGACCAGAACGGGCCACAGGGTCTGTCATCAGCAGATGAAGGGTGGAAGAACAGAACTCCATGACTGGAACATCAGAGAACATCAAACAGAGAGAACCCAAGAACCAGAGGAGCCCAGGTCCGTCTGACTGTCTGGAAGGTAAGAGTCCACTGTGGTGGATCCGGTCCATGTTCCTGTGGTTCTGGTGACCTTTATCTGTTCACTTGGTTCCAGACTCAGTTTAAACTGTGCAGTAAAATCATTCAGATCCATTAAATTAGAAAAACACTTCTGGAGACCTGGAGGTTCTTTAGTTCTGATGTTGATCCAGATGGTTCTGACTCGGTAGAACCACGGTGTGAAACAGTGGATCCAAGTCTCTGAAACTGGACCTGAACTTCAGGCTTAGATCTGTTCTGCAGAGGAAGGGGGCGCTGTTTCTGGATTTAGTCTTTGGTTTGGACTGGGAGGAGGAACCTGAAGAACCCAGAACCTTCCACCACCGGAAACCAGACCGGACCTCAGTCTGGACTGGACTGGACCTCTGTCTGGACCAGACCAGATCAGACTGGACTGAACTGGACCAGACCGAACCTCCATCTGGACTGGACTGGACCTCTATTTGGACCAGACCGGACCTCTGTCTGCTGAAGGTTCAGTGTTTCTGAAACTGAATGAACTTACTGCATCTTAAGGTAAAACCACGTGCAGTGACATGGACTTATTTCTATGATTGATGGAACAGTTGAAGTTCTAACCAGAACTACGGGTGGAACCAGAACCAGACCTGAGTCCAGACATGAGAACCCTGATGTGAATCAGGTCCAGATCAGGAGGCGAGCGGCTTCAAACCAACCAGCTAATGTTTAACAGGATCGCACGCATGTCTGACAAACACACAGACCCGCAGAACTGCAGACCCGCAGAACCACAGAGCTGCAGAACCACAGAACTGCAGACCTGCAGAACCACAGAATCACAGAACCACAGCAGCAGCACCACCTTTAAAGGGGCCCACACCCAGACCCCCTAACTCAGACTTGGACCCCCTACATACCCCTTCCCCCCTCCCTCTTTAACCCCTCCAACCTGAGGGTCTCTGTACCCCTGACTCACCCATCCTCCCCTCAGTCCCCCCCCCCTCCCCTCCCCTCCCCTCCCTCTTTAACCCCTCCCACCTGAGGACTGAGGGGAAGATGGGTGAGTCAGGGGCAAAGAGACCCTCAGGTGGAAGGTGTTAGAGAGGGGAGGGGCTGAGGGGAAGCTGGGTGAGTCAGGGACACAGAGACCCTCAAGTGGGAGGGGTTAAAGAGGGGAGGGGGGAAGGGGTATGTAGGGGGTCCAGGTCTGAGTTAGAGGGTCCGGGTGTGGGCCCCTTTAACGGTGGTGCTGCTGCTGTGGTTCTGCGGTTCTGTAGGTCTGTGGTTCTGGAGGGGTCCCCTCCCTCTTTAACCCCTCCCACCTGAGGATCTCTGTGCCCCTGACTCACCCATCTTCCCCTCAGTCACCACCTTCTCTGCGTACATCTGGAACCACAAACACCATACAAACACCAGGACTTCCTGTTCGTCTCCTCGTGTCCTCAGGGTGGGAGGTGTCCGTCCTAAACATCCGATGAACATATGAAAAATAAAACTATCATCAAACATCGCACACATGAACAGTTTTACATTCGTCTATTTTCCATCGAACTTCAAACTGTGTGAATATAAACATAGAAATGTGTCTAATAGAAAAATGACAGTTTGACCCAAACTCTAGTTTTTCTCTGAATAGTTGTTGTTGTTGTTACAGGTGGTTTTTCGTAGTTAAATTGGTATATGACACAAAACTGTCATGGAAAGACCTTTGAGTCCAACTAGAGTCACATGACCAAAACAAACAGATGTTGATGGATGTTAGAACAAGAGAAGAAGAAGAGTTGAACCCAAACGTGTGTGTATGTGTGGACACACCAGGAAACCACATCAGTTTAGAATTTAGTAGGAGATGGAGGGGGAATCAGCATTCTAGATTCAAAACAACACAGATTTATGTTCATGTTTATGGAATGACTTCTACTGACATCTACCAGAAGAAAGAAACTAATCAGCACATTTGGGATTGAATGGAAAAACCAACATTATACACTTCTGTTTAGAACACATTTAGGAAATTTGGGGAAAGTTTAGCACAGATGGACGATGGAAAGGAGACTAGTGTGACTGTTTTTACACTAAATATAATGTCAGTAATAATCTGCAGATACAATAGCTCATCTTCCTCATCTTCATCTTCATGTTGTTTTGGAGTTCATATACAAATATGCAAGTGTCTGAATACTGAGAAAACATGTATTATTATTATTATTATTATTATTATTATTATTATTATCATATGATATTCTGCATTTTTAGTGTCAGTTTGTGTAAAACCATAACACATAGTTAGTCGTCAAATGTCTTCAGATGCATTTAATCACTCATTCATCCATTAAAACACAGAAACAGACACAAAGCAAGCCCATGTGCTTTTACTGTTTTTATATTAAACTGAGTCTTTAATATGTGGAAGTGGACCCTCTGTGGTGGACTGGACCGGACTGGACTGGGGGGTTTGTTTCCTGGTGTTTGAGTTCATCTTTATCTGTGTTTATCTGTTGGGTAACTGCTTCACATTCTGTCCCCTGTCTGTCTGTCTGTCTGTCTGTCTGTGTATGTCCCCTCAGTGCCGTTAAACAGGTTTCAACTCTTTCAGTCCTCATTAAATCAGTGTTAAAGGTTTAAAACCAACAGAATCCAGTCAGTTTTTTCACGGCTTTAGTTTCACAGTTTGTTCCTGTTTTTCACTTCATATATATATATATATATATATATATATATATATATATATATATATATATATATATATATATATATATATATATATGTAGAACAAAACCCCCAGGATCCAGATTCATGGACTCACCTGTTGGTGGACTCAGGTGGACTCAGGTGGATCCGGGCCTACGGGGCCAGTCTCTCCTTTGGTCCGAATTAAAGACAAGATAATAAAGTCCAGGTACTGGATCTGAGGAACAGGTTCACGAAAACCCGGTCCCTCTGGATCCGTGTTTGTCCTCGGGTTCGTGACCCCGAGGGGAGACGTGGACCTGGACCTGATTCAGGACTTTCAAAACCTACAATTCAACCGAACCCACCACGGTCCTGATCCGCTACCGAACACCAGAACATCAGGAAGTCCACGAGGACCGGGTCTGGAGAACTTAGTCCGCTTAGTGCTCCGAAGTGGTCTAAGCTGGTCCCGCTCTGAGCCGGATCTGCGCAGACCGGAGGGCTCGGTGACGTCACCACGTCTGTGGGACGTGGAGCCGGTCCCAGAGGACCCTGAACCGGACAGGTCTGACCGGGTCCGGCAGACCCTGATCAGAGGATCCACCGTGGAGGACCAGAGTCCGGAGAGACCAGGATTCAAACAAAACCACATGGGCCGGGTCCGGGATTCAAAACCAGGATTCAGGACTTGGATCAGGATCAAGATCAGGATTCAGGATTAGGATTCTTCAAACTACAATTTGACAGATTTTATTTATTTGTTTGTTTGTTTGTTTGTTTGTTGCCAAAAGATTCTAAATGTCATAAATGTCTAAATATTTGCCTCAAATGGAACAAATATAGAAATAATAACTTTATGGTAAAAACTTCAGTTTAAACAAAGAGATCAGTCATTTGTAAAAGTACTTAATCTACAGGTAAAATTGTTTCATCTACTGGTAAATTTACTTCATCTACTGGTAAAATTACCCTGAAAGTACATGGACACGCCCCCGTCCCAGTAATTGGACACGTCCACAGTGGGTTTGGGTCCAGATCCAGGCGTCAGTTCATCTGGTTCATCCATCAGTAGTAACATTCAGTAGCACTGATCCGAGCCCATGAGTACACCATAGTACAGGTAGTATTTGTACATGTGGGTATGACCTGGACCTGGACCTGAACTGAACCATTCCAGACTTGAATGGACCAGGAGATCCATCATGAAGGAAAGATTTCATCAGGTTCATGAAGTAAAACGGAGCAGATGGACAGGAGTAAAAGTACATGAAACTGGAAGTACTGCAGTAGAACTGGACAGGAGTCATTAATGCCCCTCCCACTGTGAGGTCAAAGGTTCAGGTGATAATAAAAATAATAATAATAATAATAATAATAATAATAATAATAATAATAATAATAATTATTATTATACATTTGATTTGTAATTCACTTTTCATTCAGTGAATCTCAGAGTTCTACAGTAGAAAAAGACAGAACCCCCCCCCCAGAAAAACAAAACATTGACATGATGAGGATGATTCCATTTTGTTTCCATTTTAGGTTCTGAACCAGAGTTCTCCAGTGGGTCCTTCAGTGGTTCCTCCAGTGGTTCCTCCAGTGGGTCCTTCAATGGGTTCTCCAGTGGGTCCTTCAGTGGGTCCTTCAGTGGGTTCTCCAGTGGGTCCTTTAGCAGGTTCTCCAGTGGGTTCTCCAGTGGTTCCTCCAGTGGTTCCTTCAGTGGTTCCTTCCTTGGTTCCTCCAGTGGTTCCTTCAGTGGTTCCTCCAGTGGGTTCTCCAGTGGTTCCTCCAGTGGTTCCTTCAGTGTGTGCTCCAGTGGATTCCCTGCAGTTCTCTGTGTTGAAGCGTCATCAGCTCAGTTTCCTGTTTTCAGACTCAGTAAAAGGGAAGTTGAGTCAATGTGAGGAAGGAGACGCATCAAACACTGAGTCACACAAAACAAGCAGAAGACAGAGACGAGGGGGACGAGGAGGGACGAGGGGGGACGATCCAACAGAAAACACCAACAACCACCAGAAGATGAAGAAGAGGATGAGGATGGTGGAGGCGGGTGTGGCTTTAACCCCATGGCTGGTTTTCTGTCTGTGTGTACGAGGTCAGAAAATATCAAACCCAGACTTAAATCTGTGTGTTTGTCCTCAGATCTGTCCAACCTCAGTCACATCCTCAGTATCATGAATCCATTAGTCTGTGATTATTCAGCTGAACCTGTTCCTTCACAGTGGACAGTTTAAAGTGGACTCCTACATAAACAGTCCATGTGTTTTACAGACAGAACCAGTAGGACACTGGGACAGTTTAGGAAATGTGTCACATTATGGGAAGTAGAGTTCCAGTCAGCTGCAGTAGAAAGAGGAAATGAAGACATATATACATGTAAATACTAGTACAAATGTATAAATACATGTAAAAACTACTACAAAAGACGGGGAGGAGAGAGATGGTTTGGGGGGGGGGGGGGCAGATGGTGATGATGATGATTATGGTGATGGTGGTGACGGTGATGGTGATGATGATGATGATGGTTATGGTGATGATGATGATGATGATGATGATGACGACGGTGGCGATGGTGATGGTGATGATGATGGTTATGGTGATGATGATGATGATGATGATGATGGCGGTGGTGATGATGATGGTGATGGTGATGGTGATGATGATGATGATGATGATGATGATGATGGTGATGATGATGATGATGATGATGATGATGATGATGATGATGGTGATGGTGGTGGTGATGATGATGATGGTGATGATGATGATAATGATAATGATGATGATGATTTCATGTCTGTCATATCTGACTTCAGGTGTCCTTACTGCTGATTGGTCAGTTAATCTGCCCACTGATCCAATCTGCGCTGTGATTGGCTCGTCCGTGGTCATCCCGTGTTCCTATGAATTCCCTCAGAGCTCCGATGGGGAGGGTCCGGTCCTGCAGGTAAAACCACACCCACAGCAGCAGGTCCAGGTTTATCCCAGGTTTAGATGGATCCAGGTCTGGATCTAGATCTGGACACAAATAGAACATGACTGTTGTTCCTGTTCATCATCAAGAATAAAACAGAACCAGGATCCACAGAACCAACAGAACCACCAAACCCTGATGTGTTTGTCCATTCTGTGTTCTTTCAGGGTTCTGACCCTGGAGGACGTCAAAGCTCCAGGGTTCTGTCTGAGATGTGGTGTCTGGAAAACAGCCGCTGCATCACACCGAGGTACACAACAACATACACACAACACACAATATAATACAAACAACAACAAACAACAACACACAACAACACACAATAACACAAACAACGACACAAAACACACACAATAACACAAGCAACAACACACACAACAACAACACACAACAACGCACACAACACACAATAACACAAACAACAACACACAACAACACACACACAACACACAATAACACAAACAACAATACACAACAACATACACACAACAACACATACACAGCACACAATAACACACAACAACAACAACACACATACAACACAAACACAACAACACACACAACTACACACAACATACAAATACAATAATGCAACAAAGGCAACAACACAAAAAATACACAGCCACACATGTTTGTATTCAATGTGTGTGTGGATGCGTGCATGCATGCGTGTGTGTGTGTGTGTGTGTCATCCTGTTCCAGGTATGTGTTCCACAGCGCTGGGATCTTTCCAGACCCGTTGTACCAGGGTCGGGTGGAGTTCCAGGGGGGACCGGGGACCCACAACTGTTCCCTGAGGATCTCTGACCTGCGGCCGTCGGACAGCGGAACATACGTGTTCTACGCCGTTGTTGACCACCCCACCCAGAAGATGCCGGAGCAGAGGGGGGTCCAGCTGCTGGTGGCAGGTTCAGACAATGACTGTAACATCACCAGCCTTAGCATCAGCAACATCATTAACATCAGTAGCATCAGTAGCATCGTTAGCATCAGTAGCATCAGTAGAATGAGTAGCATCAGCAGTATCATTAGCATCAGCAGCATCATTAGCATCAGTAGCATCATTAGCATCAGTAGCATCAGCAGCATCAGCAGCATCATTAGCATCAGCAGCATCAGTAGTATCAGCAGCATCATTAGCATCAGTAGTATCAGCCGCATCAGTAGCATCAGCAGCATCAGTAGCATCAGTAGCATCAGTAGCATCAGCAGCATCATTAGCCTCATTAGCATTGGTAGCAGCAGCAGCATCATTAGCATCAATAGCATCATTAGCATTATCATCATCATCATTAGCATCATCATCATTAGCATCATTAGCATGATGCTAATTCTCCCCTTAAATTTCCAATCCAACTTTATTTCCAACCTCAGTGGAGAACAGTTCTCCACAGAAGAGGAAAAACACGAGTACAATTAATCAAAGCAGTAAGAAACAATCACATCAAATAAATAAAATAAGTTCAAATATAAAAACTGAAACAAAATGTTACAAGTGTGTCAAAGAGAGAACAGGAGGGTTTAAAGAAGAGATGTGAAAACAGGCAACAAGTCTGATTGATATACAGAGGAACGACAGTCCACAGTCTGGGACCAGGAACAGCAAAGACCCACAAAGACCCAAAGACACAAAGACCCACAAAGACCCACAAACTCCCACAAAGACACAAAGACCAACAAAGACACAAAGACCCACAAAGACCCACAAAGACCTAAACCCACAAAGACCCAAAACCCACAAAGACCCAAAGACCCACAAAGACCCACAAAAACCCAAAGACCCACAAAGACCCAAAGACCCATAAAGACACAAAGACCCACAAAGACCCATAAAGACACAAAGACCCACAAAGACACAAAGACCCACAAAGACACAAAGACCCCATCCCATCGGAGCTTAGGCTTTGTTCTGGGCACCACCAAGAGCAGCTGATCAGAAGATCTGAGAGAATGAGTGGGTGTGTCAGACCTCAGAGAGGAAGGGTGGTCCAGGGTGGACCAGGGTAAACCAAGACCACGGAGGGATTTAAAAACAAATCCAATGATTTCAACTGGATTCTAAAATGAAGCAGCAGCCAATGGAGCCATGCTGAAACTGAACAAATGGGTTCATGTTTGCAAGAACCAGTTCAAAGACGCACAGCAGCGTTTAGTTCTATTTGGAGATGAGCCATGGAAGACCCCCTAACCCCCAAAATCAGAACCTGACATAGTCCAGCCCAGTGGTGGTGGTGAAGCAGGCCTGGGTACCTGCTTCAGATGATCGGCTGGACTTTGACGAATTGCCTTCAGTGAAAAAAGGTCGACTTCACGACAGCCTTGACTTGACCATGAAGGCTAGAGTCTGAGTCCATTAGAACCCCAGGGTTTGATGGTGTTCTGATCCAAATAACCCAGAGGAGAACCCAGTCACACAGCCAAACACCAAAACCTCAGTCTGATCCTCATTAAAGTTTCAAAAGTTTACATTTAAACAGTTCCATCTGTAGATGATCCAGAAGATCCACTATAAACACTGAGACATTTACATTTTACGTCTGAAATCAGACCATGCTTGTGTTTGTTTGATTTTAAAGGTTTGTTTATTTTTTCAGACATAAAAATCACAAAACAACCGCCAACAAAGTAAACAAGTAAACAAACCAAACAAACTAAACCAACAAGGACATTGTCCTCTGAGGCCAAAGGCATGTGTCATGTGATCTGCATGGTGTTTCCAGACGGAGCTTCATCCTGGTCTTTGTTCTGTTTCTGAAGCAGAACTGACACTGTCAGATGTAGACCCTCTGGTCCTGGTCCATCAGATGTAGACCCTCAGGTCCTGGTCCATCAGATGTAAACCCTCTGGTCCTGGTCCATCAGATGTAGACCCTCTGGTCCTGGTCCATCAGATGTAAACCCTCTGGTCCTGGTCCAACAGATGTAGACCTTCTGGTCCTGGTCCAGAGGTTCAAGGGCTACAAACCTGGTCTTTTGGTGGGTTTCGTTCTCCATTCTCCGCCCCCTGCCTGACCACATTCTTATGAAACTGTTGTGAAACGTTCGAATGTTGAGTCACTTCTGTTTCTGTTGTGACACCGTGTCATCGACTGTGGTTTGAAACATGAGCCTGAAACTCACAGTGGAAACGCCCAGATGATCCTGGTCTGAAACCGGAAGACAAACGTGGTCTGACACATGTGGGTTTGGACCCGTGTGTCAGAACACAAACCACCCAAAACTTTAGTTTGTTGTTTTGTTTCTGTCAGAGGTTGGACACTACTGATCAATAACTGATCAAGTCAAACATGAAGACAAATACCAGAAGTTGGATTCTACGGCATTGTGAACAAACGAACTGTGAAAGAAATACGAGAATGAACTGAAACCATTTAACCAGGGTTTATGGATGATCCTATTTACGAAAGGGACAGTGAACACTTCACATCTGATTATATCAGTTATCCACGACCATTTAGATCATGTGGACCATGTAGACTATATGGACCATGTAGACCATGTGGACCATATGGATCATGTAGACCATGTGGACCATGTAAACCAAGAGGGCCATGTAGACCATGTGGACCATGTGGACCATGTAGACCATGTAAACCATGTGGACCATATAGACCATGTAGACCACGTAGACCATGTAGACCATGTGGACCATGTAAACCATGTAGGCCATGTAGATCATGTGGACCATGTAGACCATGTGGACCATGTAAACCATGTAGACCATGTGGTCCATATGGACCATGTGTTGTACTGTTTCCAGTTTTGATGCTAAGAACTGAAAACCTGTAGAGCCTGGAGCTGATAATGTTCAAACTGATTTGATTCATAACTGTTACTGTTACATTTATAAAAAAGTCAAATCAATACGTCTCTTTATACCAGAAACATGTGAACTCAGTCTGCTCCTCCTCTTCCTCCTTCTCTTCCTTCTCTTCCTTCTCCTCCTCCTCTTTTCCTCCTCCTTCCTCTTCCTCCTCTTCCTCCTTCTGCTCCTCTTCCTCCTCCTCTTTCTCCTCCTTCCTAATCCTCCTCCTCTTCTTCCCCCTGTTCCTCCTCCTCCTCCTCTTCCTCCTTCTTCCTCTTCCTTTTGCTCCTCTTCTATTTGCTCCTCTCCTCCTTTTTCTCCTCCTCTTCTTCCTCCTCCTCCTCCTCCTCCTTCTCTTCCTTCTTCATCCAGACTCGTCCGGTACTGTGGGGGTGTTGGGTCCATCCAGTGATGTCACAGTGGGCGGGGCCATTACTCTGTCCTGCTGCAGCCTCCCTGTCAACCCTGAAGCCCAGGTCACATGGTACAAGACCACAGAGGCGGAGCCAATGCACAGCGGCAAGGCGTGGAGCATCAGAAGAGCCACATGGGACGACTCCGGCAGCTACTACTGTCAGATCCAGAGCAGAGGGAGGGTCCAGAACTCCACCCAGATCAGGGTGGATGTACAGTGTAAGAATAGACATACACACACATACATACATATACACACACACATACATATACACACATACACACATATACACATATACACATACATATACAAACACACATACATACATGCATGCACACACATACGCACATATACACACATACATGTGCATATACACACACACACACACACACACACACACACACATACACATACACACACACATATACATACACATACACAAACATATATACATACACATATACATACATGTACACACAGAGGTCCAGAAGGTTCCCAGGTGGTTCCAGACCAATCAGATGGGCCCATGTTGACCCCTGAACAGAACTTCAGTCTGCAGATCCACTCCCCCAGCCAACACTGGTTCTTCTAAACCTGACCCAGACTGTGGCTCTGGTTCTTTTGTGTATGCCACAGAAACTTCACTGAACCCATACCCATCATAGACTCGGTCATCACACTGTTGTAGATGATGGTGATTATTATCAGACCTTTCATTTTCAGTTCATTATCTTTAAATTATCATTAATTATCTGTAAACTCTGTGTTTTTTTAATGTGTTTACAATCCAATCTGGTCTAAATGGACAAAAATATTAATGAGTCTGATTTTCCCACATTTTAATTGACCTGAAATGACCTTAAACCAGAGCAGTGTGGTTTATCAAACTGACTCTACTCTGACCTTTGACCCCTGTCCAGATGCCCCTCGACACACCACTGTATTCATCTGGCCCCCAGAGGAACTTCCTGTGGCTCTGACCTGCAGCAGCGACGCCAACCCCGCCGTGGCGGCATTCACCTGGTACCAAGACGCCGCCTGCAACCCTACGGCCGACCTCAGCTTTTACCAGGGAAGGCGAACTGCCGCCACACCCACAGCCACTGGTCACACTCTGAGCAGCGTGAACATCACGGCTGACGCTAATGGACTGTACTGTTGTGTAGCACGAAACAAACACGGTTGGGAGAAGTACACGGTGGAGGTCAAAAGGTCACCAGGTACGAACACAGGCTGTCAATCAAAGCTGTTAGAGGAGGAGTCAACTGTGACGCAATCTGTCAATCACAGCCATTAGAGGTGGAGTTAACTGTGTTTCTCCTGTCACTCACAGCCGAGACCTCATCATCATCAGGAGGGAAACTGATCATTGTCATTATAGTGACTGTCGCCGCCCTGCTGGCCGTCATCGCCATCGCAGCATTCTTTATGTTGAGGTAAAGTCTCATCTGCTCCTTTAGATCATGGGTTGGGGTGGAGGGGGTGGAGGTGGTAGAGGGTATGGAGGAGGTAAAGGTGGTAGAGGGGGTGGAGGCAGTAGAGGGGGTGGAGGGAGTGAAGGGGGTGGAGGTGGTAGAGGGGGTGGATGGGGTGGAGGAGGTAGAGGGGATGGAGGGGATGGAGGGGGTGGATGGGGTGAAGGATATGGAGGATGTGGAGGTGGTAGAGGGGGTGGAGGTTAAAGCAGGTGTTTCAGGTTCATATGATGTGGTTGGTCTGAAGTGTCCAAGTCTTCAGTCACTCATTAACCAGAACTAGTTAATGTTCCAGATATAACCTGTTCACTGTCATTTCAGGAAACAGAGGTCGTCCCGTCACCACTCCTATGTCCTCACTGAGACGACGTCTTCAGCACCGTAAGGACGGAAAAAAACCTTAAATATTCAATGCATTTTAACCCTCTGGTATCCGGGTGCGCCTTTTGGGCACACTTTGCACTTTGTGTTAAAAAAACTTCATATTATTTTTCACAATTTAAATAAGGTTAGAATTCAAAAGTTGTTCATTTTTGCATGATCTTTAAAATTCTGGCCACCAACTAAAATTTGCAAATTGTAAACAAAAGAAAATTACAAGACTAGCATCTGTCTCCCAAGTGTGCCTAAAACGCACTATTTCTTCCATTTGATATGTATGATTAGGGCTGACCTTGATTTACAAAAATAAAATAAAATTAGAGCAGAAAAATAAATCAATATATAATATTTAATAGTTTCATTTATAGATGTGCATTTTACGCACACTTGGTGACAGATGCTAGTGTTTTTGTACATTCCATTATTCCACAAGTGTGCAAAAAAAGGCACACTTGGTGCATAGTAAGGGCCTTGCTGGTCAGGATACCGGAGGGTTAATCAAATACACTTGAGCAGTTTATTAAAGGACTGGTTAAGAGTTGGTTAAGGGCTTGTTAAGGGATGGTTTAAGGCAGGTTAAGGGTTGGTTAAGGGCTGGTTAAGGGCTAGTTAAAGGTTGGTTAAGGGCTAATTCAGTGTTGTTTAAGGGCTGGTTAAGGGTTGGTTAAGGGCTGGTTAAGGTGGTCCTTAAACCTGAACCACAGTCTGGTCTTCTGTCCAGAACCAGAGTTTGATGGAACATCCTGCTGTGTTACTAATGATCCAATTAGAGCCTGCTGGCGTCTCAGTGAGGGTCACGGGGTCACAGATGGTGATAAGGCCTGAGGAAGAGGACGGAACCAGAGGACAGTGACTCCAACAGCAGGACCATCATTTACAAACACAACTTCATCTACCAGCTATTTTTAGGACCAGACTGGGGTTTAGTTTAAGTTAAGTTTAGTTTAGGGTTAGTTTAGATTCAGTTTACGTTTTCTGTTTTTATTCTTCTGTTTTTATTTTTCTGTTGTTTTTTTTGTTTTTGTTTTTTTGGGGGGTTTTTTGCGGTTTTTATTTTTCTTTCTGTTTTTATTTTTCTGTTTTTATTTTTCTTTCTGTTTTTATTTTTCTGGGGTTTTTTCTGTTTTATTTTTCTGTTTATATTTTTCCTGTTTTTTTTTCTGTTTTATTTTTTTGTTTAATTTTTCTGTTTTCATTTTTCTGTTTTTATTTTTATTTTTCTTTCTGTTTTTATTTTTGTTTTATTTTTCTTTCTGTTTTTATTTTTCTGGTTTTATTCTTCTTTTTTTCTGTCTGTTTTTTTTTTTTTTTTTTTTTTTTTTCTGGTTTTATTTTTCTGTTTTTTAACACCAGCTCTGTCATTTTAACTGTCTCTGTTGTTTCTGTTCTCCACTGTGAACTAATTCAATGTGGATTCAAACCCAGTTAAAGGTCCGTTTGTATCAGTGATGTTTGGTTTCATTTAGTTCTGTTGAATTATGGACCAGTTGAACCTCCTCCTGCTCAGACTAAGTTCATCTAAAACATCAGTTGTAACTGATTGTGTTTTTCTGTCCTGATGCTGATTTGACAATAAAACATGTTGTGTTGTTTTTTTGTTTGAATCAGTTTCACCTGTTCCTTCATTTACTGACCATCAGTCATTTTATTTATAGACACAGTTCATTCAGGTTCAGTTCAGTCTGAACTCTGTAACGTGTCATAGATTTTATTTGTGTATCTTTTTGTTCTTGTTTTTGCTGAAATTCAACAGTTTTAGGTTTAGAATAAAAGTTCATTAATAGTCAATACGTGTGTGTGTGTGTGTGTGTGTGTGTGTGTGTGTGTGTGTGTGTGTGTGTGTGTGTGTGTGTGTGTGGTTTGAACAGCAGGGGGCAGCAGATCCTCCTGGACCACAGACACCAGGCAAGGCTAGGCAAGTTTATTTCTATAGCACATTTCATGTACAAGACAATTCAAAGTGCTTTACATAAAACATTAAAAGCATTACAGCATGGAAGCAATAAAAAGTATAGGCATGAGAAAACAAAAAAACCCCAAACAAACAAACAAAATATCAGATAAATAGATGAAACAGATAAAACAGACAAGCAGATAAAACAGATAAAAACTTTTAGCTTAAAAGGAACAGTGCAGATCTGAACTGATGAATCAAAACTCTATTCAAACGCAGCTGAGAGCAGGTGGGTCTTTAACCTGGATTTCAATAAACTGAGTGTTTCAGCTGACCAGGGCCCTCAGAGGGTGAGACGTCCACAAACAGGGCAGAGCATGTTTCCACGCTGACGTTAACATGAACAAACAACTGTGGAAGTGTTTGGTGTTCCATAGCAACTTCACAGCTGGAGTTCACATGTTTCTGCTGCTGTTGGAACCACTTAGAGGAGACATAGGAGAACGGTGGAGGATGTAGAGAAGGTTATCAGAGGTCAACAAAGGTCAACAGATGTCAACAGAGATACGCAGAAGAACAGCTGATACACCCAGATGTTATCAGTCAGATGAGTGGATGTACAGAACATACAGGAGCAGAACATACTGGTGCAGAACTTACTGGTACAGAACATACTGATGCAGAATATACTGGTGCAGAAGATATTGGTACAGAACATACTGGTACAGAACATACTGGTGCAGATCATACTGGTGCAAAACATACTGGTGCAGAACATACTGGTGCTCCTTTATGGAAACAGGAAGTAGGTGTTTATGGAAACAGGAAATAAGTTCAGTCCATGTATGTACAGACCATCTGCAGGTCTGGAACAGGGTTCTGAGGTGGTCTGGGTCCACTAAGGTGGTCTGGGTCCACTAACAGCACGGATGCGATCAGGTTATCAGGTCAGATCATGTAAATGTTCATTAAACTCAGTTAATTCAAAGGTTCTTTTATCAGAAACAGAAACAGTGTCTTTTTCAGTCCAATCTGTCCTTAACTGGACATAAACCCAGTGAGTCCATTTAGATAGATAGATAGATAGATAGATAGATAGATAGATAGATAGATAGATAGATAGATAGATAGATAGATAGATAGATAGATAGATAGATAGATAGATAGATAGATAGATAGATAGATAGATAGATAGATAGATTTTGAGCCTTTGCACGTTACATCACGCTCTGTTCGCACCGCAAACGAGCGCCATGACGGACGGCGGAAGTGCCAGACTGCACACTGGACGGCAAACCGGCTAATATAGAATTTGATCTGAACATTCTCATTTTTGTTTGTTTTTAACCCTGCTTTACACGTCCAGCGGTCACACACAACAGTTCCATCCATGGTTTCAGCTGGGTTCCAGACAGAGCCTGGATATGATGGACCTGATATTACAGATAGAACAGGCTCTGTTTGTGTCATAGCATATTAGCTCCACCAAATGCTAGCTAGGTGGTAGACTGGGTTAACTGCTATAAGCCACTCTGTTCCAGTGGCTGTCATAAGTAGCCTTCAATATTAGCTCTATTGTTGTAGTGTCTGCCTTTGTACCAGCTACACTATGCTCTATGAAATGCTGTCATTGTCATGATGCTGTTTCATAGGTTGTAGTGGTGGAACTGTACATATTATTGTGTGTAGACAGTAGAAATTCAGACACTTCAACAACAGAGCTAATACTGTAAGACACTGATGATAGACACTAAAATTATTACAGTGTTAGTTAATTAGAGCTGCTTTTGGTTACAGTCTATTTGAGTTTGGATGGCATGCTGGGGGAAACATGTTAAAAACATATACAGCTAGCTAGCTAACGTTAGCTGTATCTTTCCTTAAGCATTACGAGCAGCATTGTACCAGTGGTGCCATTGTATGATAGCATGAAAGGCTAAAATCGCCCAGCATACCTCACAACATTTGAATACGGACATAAAATTGTGCCTAGTAGATAGTAAGGTAATGTTTCTATTCATTTGGTGAGTTTGGTGGCAATCGGGCCCGTGAAGGTCTGTGGTGAGCTCGGACTTGATCCGAGGTGAGCTGGGACCCAATCCAAGGTGAGCTGGGACCCTGTCTGTGGTGAGCTCAGACCCGGTCCGAGGTGAGCTGGGACCCTGTCTGCGGTGACCTCAGACCTGGTGCGAGGTGAGCTGGGACCCAGTCTGCAGTGAGCTTAGACCCGGTCCGAGGTGAGCTGGAACCCGGTCTGCGGTGAGCTCATACCCAGTCCGAGGTGAGCTGGGACCCAGTCTGTGATGAGCTGGGACCTTGTTAAAATTGTCCAGCATACCTCACAACATTTGAATACGGACATAAAATTGTGCCTAGTGGACAGTCAGGTAATGTTTCTATTCATTTGGCGAGTTTGGCAGCGATCGGGCCTGTGAAGGCTGAGGAAAACCCGTACAAATGCCCTCCTGTGCTGCAACATCAATCGGACGGACACCAGACGAACACAGAACGTACATTATATAGTAGGATGAGATCCATTCCCCTGCCGTGAGCGCAGTACAGTGACTGGGTAATCTAACCTGAGACTAAGAACTGGTATCATCCAGACTTTAGTCTGCTTTTAGATCAGCACCTGTGTATGGGGACACTGCATTTAGAACACAATGGGACAGATCGCGTGCTTTGAACTCCAGTAGACTAGAGGATTTTGCTAGATCCATAAACACATCAGGAGGGAGAAGGTATGGGTCGGAAGCTAGCCTTGCTATCGCTAGCTTCTCCAAATAGCATTCTTTGTGCCGTCCAGTAAGGTGAGTCACTTCGCAGGACAACTCCAAAACATTATTTTCAGTGCTGGTAGACATAATGAGTCGCTCATTTGTTTATTTATTTGTTGTGTTGCTTTTGCCGTCCACCATGGAACTGCACCCCTAGTCACGTGATAACTGTGACGTTGATGCAAAAAGTCAATACATAAACCCAGTGTGTACATATATATATATATATGTGTGTGTGTGTGTGTGTGTGTGTGTGTGTGTATATATATATATATATATATATATATATATATATATGTGTGTGTGTGTGTGTGTGTATGTGTATGTATGTATATATGTATGTATGTATGTATGTATGTATGTATGTATGTATGATTGTATGTATAAAGCCAGTGTGTCCATCCATTGTCACTGATCCAACTCCATGGGTTTTACTGAAGAGGACACTGTTTCCACAGCAACTACTTAGCCTCTGAACATACATATATGATCATATCTGATGACCATGAACAGATGAGCGGACAGATGAAGATGCATGAGTCCAGTTTAGAAACCATCAGTTTAACCCTGACACAGCTGGACCAGAACAGTCTGTCTTATCTTTATCATCTTCCTCATCTTCATTTTCTCTTTTCATCTCCTGCTTTTACATGTTCACATGGCTCTGGTGTTTTCATAATCATGGTCATTTTCCTGTGAAGAAACATGTACATGATGTCACACATTGAAGAAGAACCACCAGAACCATGGCTCCTTCCTTCCTCAACCCGATCTTCATTTTCTCACCTCGTCCTCTGCAGAACATTTCCATCTAAAAACACAGATATGAGACTGTTAACAGACAGAACCTAGACCATGAACATCTGAACTGAAGCTGAAGCTGAAATGTCCCACCTCCTCCAGAGAACCACTGCTGGAACCAGAACCAGCACCAGAACCACTTTGACTCCCAATCCAACTCCAGCAATAAGACCATTAACTGTGAACAGTGAAAGGAACTGAAACAAGTTCTCAACACAAGTATTCAGGTTCTACTCAGGTTCTACTCAGGTTCTCAGGTTCTACTCAGGTTCTACTTAGGTTCTCATGTTCTACTCAGGTTATCATGTTCTACTTGGGTTCTCATGTTCTACTCATGCTCTACTCAGGTTCTACTCAGCTTATCATGTTCTACTTGGGTTCTCATGTTCTACTCATGTTCTACTCATGCTCTACTCAGGTTCTACTCAGGTTCTCATGTTCTGGGGTTCTTCTACTCACCGTCAGCTTCATCCATCATCAGCATGACCTCAGTGGAACTGTTTTCCCCCAGTTTGTTCCAGACCTGGCAGACATAGAGTCCAGAATGGGACGAGTCCACAGATGACAGGGACAGCACCGGTCCTGAACCCACTGGGACTCCGGGCCCTGGTCCTGGTCCAGAGCTGAGAGTCCTCCTGTACCAGGTGTATCTAAGGGCAGGAGGGTGGGCATGGCTACTGCAGGTCAGGTGGGCTGAGCTACCAGGGGTCAGAAGGACCACAGGACCTGGAGGACCTGGATTCACCACAACCGTCACATTGAAAGGTGGATCTGTAATAACAGAACACAGTTCTGAAATGCAGGTGCAACGTATAGAATCAAGATTAACAGATCAGAGTCTTGGATGTATTCAGTCTCTTTGGGCTTTAAACCTTGGGCTCGTGGTCATAACACAGACCCTTCATGGTTCTACTCACAATGAACAGACCCTTCGTGGTTCTACCCACAATGAACAGACCCTTCATGGTTCTACTGACAGTGAACAGACCCGTCATGGTTCTACTCACAGTGAACGGACCCGTCATGGTTCTACTCACAGTGAACGTCCAGATCCACAGGATGTGATCGCGCCCACTCCTGACCTTCTACTGCACATGAATATCTCCCACCATCCTTTGCCTGGACCTGGGACGGTGGCTTGGCCACTGGACGTCCATCTTTGAACCAGACCACGTTGGAGAGGCCACAGGACGTTCCACACTCGAAGGTGACGGTGTCTCCAAGGGCGACCGCGGTGGGCCGAACCCTGGCAGTCAGACCTGCAGATACAGACCAGACCAATGTCACCGACGTCTAAACCCGAAGGTGGCACGTCTGCAGCGTCCATACCTGACACGGACAGGAACACTGACACTTTACTCCTCCGTCCAAACCGGTCTGTGCGGAAGCTGAAGTAGAAGTGTCCGTGGTCCACATCCTGGAGGTCATGGATCACCAGGCTGCAGTTGTTCTTCTTGTCTCCAACGTACTGAGCCCGCCCCTGGTACGAGGTCAGGGTGGAGAGGACAGAGCGAACCCACTGCCCGCCATGTAACCCCCCCTTGGACCACTCCACCATCTCAACACATTCATCCTCTGGGTAATGGAAGGAACAGCCGAGGAGAACCGAGGACCCCCTGAGACCACAGGGGTTGGGGTCTTCAAAAGACACCGACCACCCTGCTGAACCTGCAGAACCTGAACCGACACCAGCACCTGAATTTAGACACAACGTTCACAGAGACAGAAGACGAATCAACCTCAATATGACAGTAGAACCAGGATCCAGAACATGTTCAGTCACACTTTAACTGATTCTGCTTCAGTCAAAGAACATCACGGATGTTCTACTGCTTGAACGGAACGTCACCATCACGATTATGGAGAAGAGAGCTTTTTATTTTACATCACACAACAGAGACAGCACTGGTCAAAGTTCCCACTGACCATCTAAGTGTTCCAGAAAGGGTCACAGTTCTGTAATGGTTTTATTGGACCTTAGTGTCGACCATCATATCCTTCTACAACCACTGGACTAATCAGGTGGTCTTAAAGTATCGCATTAATGTGGTTTAAATCTGATCGAACAGATGGTTTTCTGTCACATCTCCTGTCTACTCTGCTCTCTCTCTCTCTTTCTTTCTCTCTTTCTCTCTTTCTCTCTTTCTTTCTCTCTTTCTCTCTCTCTCTTACTTCTCAGCCACACCTCCTCATTACTCTGCCTGTCACACCTCCTCATCAGTTTATCACTCTCACCTGTGAGCCCGGCTGGGCTCATTAGGTAGAGGGTATATATTCACCTCTCTCTTCTCTGTTCTCTGCCAGATTGTATCTACCACTGTGTGTTACTCTCCAGCGTTTTCTCCTGTCTGTTTTTCTGATCCTGACCCTGTTAGTTCCTGACCTGCCCTGCCTGCCGCCTGGAGATTCACCTGCCCGCCTGTTAGACCACGTCTCCCTGTCTGAGCCCCCGGTAACCGACCAGCCCTGTCTGACCACGTCTCTCCGCCTGACCCCCGGTTAACTGACCTGCCTTCTGTCCTCTGGCCTTGTCTCCTGCCTGCTCCCCTCTGGACTCGTTTGGATCTCCTGGTTTCGGACCCCCGCCTGTCTCTGGTTAACCTGTTGTCTGTCCCTTGTCGGTTGCTTGTCTGCTTCCTAATAAAGACTGTGCTCACCAAGCACCTTAAACTGCACTTGGGTCCTCCGTTGTACTTGTTTCAGTTTTCAGTTTGTTCACATTCATAATGAATCTCAGTGCACTTCAGTTAGTTATGGAGTTCCTCAAGGCTCAGTTCTTGGACCAATTCTGTTTAACTGATACATGCTTCCTTTAGGAAACTGAATAAGGAAACACTCCGACAACTTTCACTGTTACGCTGATGATACCCAATTATATTTATCCATTAAACCTGATGAAGCTAATCAGCTAATTAAACTACAGCTAATTAAACTACAGCTAACTAAACTAAAATTAAACTACAGCTAATTAAACTACAGCTAATTAAACTACAGCTAACTAAACTAAAATTAAACTACAGCTAATTAAACTACAGCTAACTAAACTACAGCTAATTAAACTACAGCTAACTAAACTAAAATTAAACTACAGCTAATTAAACTACAGCTAACTAAACTACAGCAAATTAAACTATAGCTAATTAAACTACAGCTAACTAAACTAAAATTAAACTACAGCTAATTAAACTACAGCTAATTAAACTACAGGAGTCCATTAAAGAGATTAAAGATTGGATGAACATTAACTTTCTGTTGTTGAACTCAGGCTAAACTGAAGTCATGTCCTCCTCTCTGCTCCTCCTCCTGTCTGTCCTCCTCTTCTCCTCTCCTCCTCCTCTCCTCCCCTCCCCTCCTCCTCCCCTCTCCTCTCCTCCTCCTCCTCCCCTCTCCTCTTCCTCCTCCTCCTCCTCTCCTCTCCTCCCCTCCCCTCTCCTCCTCCTCCTCTCCTCCCCTCTCCACTCCTCTCCTCTCCTCCTACTCCTCCTCTCCTTCTCTCCTCTCCTCCCCTCCCCTCTCCTCCTCCTCTCCTCCTCCTCTCCTCCCCTCCCCTCCCCTTTCCTCCTCCTCCTCCTCTCCCCCCCACTCCTCTCCTCTGCTCTCCTCTCCTTCTCTCCTCTCCTCTCCTCCCCTCCCCTCTCCTCTTCCTCCTCCTCCCCTCCTCTTCCTGTCTTCTTCTTGAAACTTCAAAATGCAAATCATGAGCAGATGCTCACAGTCGACTGAATGATGCAAAAACCAAACAGAAAATAGAAATGAACACAACCTGGTAAATGGAAGTAAATGGAAGCTGCTGCTGCTGATGAACCACCTCCGAACCCACCTCTGAACCCATGGACCTTCTGCAGTTCACATAGAACATCTGAGGTTCTGCACAAACACTCAACAGCGCTGAGCTCATCTTTATGTTCTAACAAACTACATTTCACAGATTGAAGTAGAAAAATCAGATTCTCACCTGGATTCAGCATCAGAAGCAGCAGCACAAACATCTGCACAAGAGGAAGAAAAATCAATGGAACAGGTTCAAATCTGACACGAGTGATAAAAGAAGGAACCAGTGTGACCTGAAACAGACCAAAAGGGACGGAAGGACTTTGTTATGGTCCACATGTGACTCCGCCCACCTACATGTCTGTGGGTGGAGGGAGGGGCTGGAGGAGGGGGCTGGTGTGTGGGTGGAGGGAGGGGCTCATCATTATCCAGTAGGGTTTTTCTTTTCATTGAACGTGTTGATTTTTTTCACAGAGAAATAGGAAAAGACAAAAGTGAAGGAAACAAAGGAGTGAAGGAAACAAAGGAATGCAGGCTGATGGTTTAATGTCGAACTCACACATGAATAAATGTGTTCAATACATGATAGAGTTTCATCTATGAATCCTTTCATCATCAGTCACATGTTTAACTCAGGCTTAGATTTAAATCATTTTCTCTGTCAGATTCATAAATACTGTCTTTAATTTGTAAAAATGAGTTTTGTAAACAGTTAATTTTAATTAATAATCATCAAATAGTTACAATAATTGAAAAATCAGCAAGGTTTAGACTCACCTGTCCAATCAGCATCCTGACTGGACACACCTGTCCAGTGTCTCAGAGAACAGAAGAACTCATTCACAAATTTTAACCACATCAGATGAACAGGAGTGTTTATGAAGAAGAAACCAAAGTGCTGCATCTTAAAGAAGGAGACAAAGAAGGAGACAGAGATAGAGACAAAGAAGGAGACAAAGAAGGAGACAGAGTTAGAAACAAAGAAGGAGACAGAGTTAGAAACAAAGAAGGAGACAGAGAAGGAGACAAAGGAGGAGACAAAGAAGGAGACAGAGAAGGAGACAAAGAAGGAGACAGAGATAGAGACAAGGAGACAAAAAAGGAGACAGAGAAGGAGACAGAGAAGGAGGCAAAGAAGGAGACAGAGAAGGAGACAAAGAAAGAGACAAAGAAGGAGACAGAGATAGAGACAAAGAAGGAGACAAAGAAGGAGACAGAGAAGGAGACAAAGAAGGAGACAGAGAAGGAGGCAAAGAAGGAGACAAAGGAGACAGAGAAGGAGACAAAGCAGGATGTTGGACAGGAGACCTAAGCAGAAGGAGAGGAGTGGAAGTGAAGGAGGAGGACACACCTGACCCTGATTGGCTGTACTTTCCTTCCTCTGCTCTCATTGGTCGGTCGGTCCTGTTGGTTCCTCCCTCTCTGCTCTCATTGGTTGGTCGGTCCTGTTAGACAAGTTTGATCCTGGATCTAAAACCTGAAGGCGTTTGTGTCTTTAAGTCTTCGTGTCAGAGGAAAAGGAGAATGAAATGAAAACACTGACACTTGTTCCACAGGTAATCTGAACGTCTTGTTTCCTGGTTTTTCATGTTAATCATCTGATCTGTTTTCAGATTTATTCACAGATCAAACATGAACTTCAGCAGCTTTTCGTTTCTGTTTGAATCATAAATTAAACATTTGTGTTACAGATTCAATCTATCCAACGGGTCTGAGTGAAGATGAGGAGGATGAAGGTCCATCACATGTTTCTGCTGGTGTTTGTTCTGCACATGACCTTTGACCTTTCAGGTAAACATGGCGTTCACTGACATTAAGTAAATCTCAGCTCTGTGTAGGATTTAGGCTTAAATCTGTCTTATTTGAAAAACAAATCCAGTTCAGTCACTGGAGGCTTTTACAGCTTCACTTCCTCATTTCTGCGTCTCCAATCCTGCCCCGTGGCGAAGCAGAAACCGGAACGACCAGTCTTTGTACTATTGATGATGATGATGATGAAGACGAGGATGAAGACACTGATGGGAAGAAGTGTCAGTTTACAAACAAGATGGAGATGATTTGACTTTGATTCTAAAACTGTACAGCAATCGATCGAAAGAATTAAAGCAGTGACAGATTAAGGAGAGTCAGTAGAACCAAGCACGGTTGACCTTTGACCCCAGAGAACCACAGAAAGACGGTTCTGACCTTTGACCCCAGAGGACCACAGAAAGACGGTTCTGACCTTTGACCCCAGAGGACCACAGAAAGACGGTTCTGACCATTGACGCCAGAGAAACACAGTTCTAATATTAAATCACAAAAACACAACCTTCATCATGTGGACGAGGAAATTGAGACTAAAACAACTGCTGCTGGGAGTTTATCAGTAGTTTATCAGTAATTTAGTTAATCAGTTTATTATACCCATTATTTACCATTATTGACCATTATTGACCCATTATTAACCATTGTTGACCCATTACTGACCCATTATTAACCATTATTGATCATTATTGACCCATTATTAACCATTATTGTCCCATTATTAACCATTATTGACCCATTGTTAACCCATTATTGACCATTACTGACCCATTATTGACCATTATTGACCCATTATTAACCCACTGTTAACCCATTATTGACCATTATTGACCCATTACTGACCCATTATTAACCCATTATTGACCATTATTGACCCATTATTAACCCATTACTGACCATTATTGACCCATTGTTAACGCATCATTGACCATTGGTAATCCATTATTGACCATTATTGACACATTATTGACCATTATTACCCATTATTGACACATTATTGAATATTATTGACCCATTATTGACCCATTGTTAACCCACTACTGACCATTAATGACCCATTATTGACCCATTATTATTCCATTATTGACCATTATTGACCCATTATTGATCCATTATTATTAATAATGGGTTAATAATGGGTCGATAATGGGTTAATAATTTTGACCCATTATCGACCCATTATTAATCCATTATCAACCCATTATTGACCCATTGCTAACCCATTATTGACCCATTGTTAACTCATTATTGACCATTATTGACCTGTTATTGACCATTACTGACCCATTATTAACCCATTATCGACTCATTATTAACCCCATTATCAACCCATTGTTAACCCATTATTGACCCATTGTTAACCCATTATCGACCCATTATTAACCCATTATCAACCCATTGTTAACCCATTATTAACCCATTATTGATCCATTATTAACCCATTATTAACCCATTATTGACCATTATTGACCCATTGTTAACCCATTATTAACACATTATTGACCCGTTATCAAGCCATTCTGAACTCACAGTGCTCAATCATCAATACAAAGATGATACAGACTCTAACTCTGTCTCCATTACTCTCTGCTCAGCTCAAAGCCCCTCCCCCTCCACAACCAACACGACAACCCTGCCCACTTCACCACCCAACCCCGCAGACCTCAGATACACCACCCGTCCCTCTGATGTAGTGGCGGCGGTCGGAGAATCCGTCGTGTTCCGATGTGGTGTTCCCAAAACCTCCTCAGGCCTGAGCTTCACCCTCTACGGATCCCATCGGAACTACACCCTGAGGTGTCCTGGTGACCATGTGGAGGACATCCCACAGGTGGGTTTAGTCTGGGCTCAGGCTGGGTTTAGACTAGCCTTTGGCTGTGCTCAGGCTGGGCTTAGACTAGGCTTAGGTGGGGTTTAGGAAAAAAGTAGAACCGGGTACCAGATTCCAGGTTCTTTTACATCAGGGGTCACCAATCCTGGTCCTCGAGGGCCGGAATCCTGCATGTTTTAGATGTATCCCTCTTCCAAAACACCCGATTTAAATGATAAGCCTATCATCAAGCTCTGCAGAAGCCTGATAATGACCGTCAGGTGTGCTGGAAGAGGGAAACATCTAAAACATGCAGGATACCGGCCCTCGAGGACCAGGATTGGTGACCCCTGTTTTACATGAGGGAAATGCAAAAAGGCAGAGTCAAGTCGAGTCGAGCCAGTATCATGAAGTGGAAACATGACATACGTCTGGGTTTAGTCTGGGTTTAGTCTTGGTTCAGTCTTGGTCTAGTCTGGGTTTAGTCTGGGTCTAGTCTTGGTCCAGTCCAGGTCCAGTCCTTATCTGGTCTCAACACTTCGTTAAGTGTAAGTGTTCTGGTTCTGCTCTCTGTTTGAGGTGTTCTGGTTTGTGGTTCAGCCCAGTGGGTTTGATCCAGTTTAATTTTAGACTCAGACGTGTGTCTCAGATGTGTCCTCACCACATATTTGACCTGTTTTTAAGGCTTTTTTATTAAATACATTGTGTTGGTCTGTATGAAGACTTTGAGGGGTCAAAGGTTAGCCCCGCCCTCTGTCTGTGTCCTCAGGCTCTGGATGGAAGCTGTGAGATCAAAGGTCCAGAGCTATTGGCCGTTTGGACGCTGAAGGGGGCATCGTTCTCTGATAACAGGACCAGGGTCATGTGTCATCAGTCAGCCAATCCTGACGCTCCGTCAGCTCATCTCGTGGTTTACGGTTAGACCTCCTCCATTTCCTCCATCGCCTACAAATCCGATGATCCTCTGCTCCAGAGGCCTATACACTGTCCTGTGTCACCCCCAGATGATGGCTCGTCCTACTCTGTCCTGATTGGCTGCACCATCGGGGGTTTCTTTGGCGTCCTGTTGGTGTTTGGTCTGTGGTTCATGGCGCTGCAGAGATCGGAGACCCTGCGCACGTGTTTCGGTGAGTTTCAGCCACGCCCCCAGTCACATGACCAACCTCCACCTGACCCCAAAGGTCAAACACCTGACTTTTGACCTCATGTTTGTGTTCACAGGAGGAAAAGAAACTGAAGAGGATTTAAGCTCCATCGTAACCAAGGAAAGTCAAGTCAAGTGAAGTCGAGGAGGACTTATGTCCACCTACATCCACCTATGTCCATCTACATCCATATACGTCCACCTACGTCCACCCACCCAAGTTGGTGAACTGTCTGTCTCTCTGTCTGTCTGTCTGTCCCCCCCCCCCGATCTGGTCATCCAGCTGTAGACTCTGTTTGCTCATTTGTGATCCATGTATTTTTTTTTTTTTTTTAATTTTGTGTTACATGTTTTGTTTTTTTTTATTTTATGATCCATGAATTTTTTAAATTTTGTGATCCATGTTTTTTTTTGTTTTTTTTTAATGTTGTGATCCATGTATTTTTTTTATTGTATTTGTGATCCATGTAAATATAGTAAATAAAAACTGATGGCCTTCTTTCATTTAATCAGTCCAGTATCTGAAGGGGAGGGAAGCCATTTGGTTTTCACTGTTTTTCTGTGAGGTCAGCTGTTGTTTTTTTGTTGTGTGTTAGCTGAGTAAGCTTCCTGGTTATATGTTTGTTGTTTTGGCCACGCCCACCCTGATGTCTTTGTTCCTGATGTGCTGATAAAACACTCAAATATCATGTTGGACTGGAGTTGGACAGACTTTTCTTTGGAGCTGGAAGAAGGAGGGGAGACATTTTGGGCCGGATCTATCAAAGGTTTGCGTGTATTAAAACGTGTGCAAACTCATTGCACGCGCAAAAAAATGTACAAACTGATTTACTAACAGTGTGCAATAAGGGTTGCGTCTTTCAAAGGTGCAAAATAGCGCATCTGCATCCAGTTAGTACGTTTGCCTCAATGAATATGCAATATGGGGTGTTTACACACAGTTGTGCGTGTTGTGGGAGGAGAAAATGTAAATATATTAATTTTGCACTCGCAAAGTGATTTATCAAACCCAAAAGCAATTTTGCTCATAGAAACTGCGTCTATATTTAACACGTCTCAAAAGGAGGTGCAAACGGTTTGGATACGTAAGTGCGCACACATGGCTGCGGTTAGGAGACAAAGAAATGATGAAACCAGATGCAGAGAACATATTTTTCACCCTCATGTGAACATTTTTGGAGTGATGGAAGAAAAAATAACTGAGACATATGCGCCCCCCCCCCCCCACACACACACACACACACACTTTACATGACTCTTTTCCATTCCTGATGATTGTGATTAAAAATACGCCGACTTATAGCTACAGCAGGGGTCTCAAACTCTATTTACCTGGGGGCTGCTGGAGGTAGAGTCTGGGTGAGGCTGGGCCGCTTCAAGTACTCCACAACAAGAACACTTCCTCTGAACACAAACGCTTCTTCTGAACATGAACATTTCTTCAAACATGAACGTTTCTTCAGAACAGGCTTCCATTGACTACTTGTTGCTACCAGACGTCTGTCAGTTCTTCCTCCTGCACAGATGAGCCACATTTGGCTTCGGGGAGGAAGCAGTTGAGACCCTCAATATGTCTTGCAGATGCTCATCATGTCGAGTTCAATAATGACGTTTGATGTTGTATTCTTTGTGCACTGCAACTTTTTCTGTGTATATAAGACCCCTCGGGGTCCTCCTGTGCTCAACAAATAAATATTCCATCTCCCACTTCTCCTGGAATTGTCTGTGCTTGTCGCTAATCTTTCTCTCCATGGTAGGTTTTGAAAAAGCCATGACTGGGACAGGATACATTTGTATGTCACTTACTTGTCACGTCCTCCTTCACTAATCGCGCATATGCGAGGTGCGTTCACGGCGTCGGAATTCTGAACATCAACATTAATGAAAGGGAACGCAGGAAGTAGCTATAAATAATTACTTTTTTAAATAAATTCCCCCACAAAAAATAGATCCTGTGAGAAAAAACTTGTGGGCTGCACTAACATTAATCTTTGGTATCAAGTGGGGGGCCACAAATTCACAAACTGCGGCCGCGAGTTTGAGACCCCTGGGCTACAGTGTGACAAAATTATGTGCGCCTGACAGTCCTTCTATCCAAATACAACCCCCCACCCACCCCGCGTGCACACGCACGCACACACACACACACACACACACACTTTTAAAATGAAAAATAAATGAATGAATGACTGAGTCATGCAATACCTTCTATGACAAAACTCCTCCAACGTTACATTTCCGTTCCTCTGGATCATTCAGCGCACCGTTCCCATTAGTGCTGGTTTATCCCACAGCAGTTTTTCCAGCATATTGTCTCCAGTAGCACACGCAAAACCCTCATTTAAATAGGGCGGTCTGCAAGACTTTGCACCTGTTGTAATTTGAGCAAGCAATCTTGGTAAATCACCCGCAAACCGTGGTCACACCCCACATGCAAAATTCTAGATTGCGCAAGCAAATTACTACAAGCAAACTGGGATCTTAGTAGATCCGGCCCTTTATGTTCTGCTCTGGTTCCCCTAGCCTGGGGCATAACACGTCCACCTATTTCCATATACGTCCACTTACATCCATATATGTTCAAATACGTCCAGCTACATCCATATACGTCCAAATATTTCACCTACATCCATATATGTCCAAATATTTCCACCTACATCCATATATGTCCACACACATCCATATTCGTCCACCTACGTCCATCCACGTTCATAAACATCCATATACGTCCACCTACGTCCATATACGTCCATATACGTCCATATACGTCCACCTACATCCATATACATCCACTTAACTCCATATACATCCTTCTACGTCCATATACGTCCACTTATGTCCATATACATCCACCTACATCCATATACGTCCATATATGTCCACCTATATCCATATAAGTTCATATATGTCCACCTACGTCCACCTGCGTCTATATACGTCCACCTATGTCCATATACGTCTACCTATGTCTATATACGTCCACCTACATCCATATACGTCCACTTGCGTCCATATATGTCCACCTATATCCATATATGTCCACATACATCCACCTACATCCATCCACGTCCATATACATCCACCTACATCCATATATGTCCACTTAAGTCCATATACGTCCACCTACATCCATATACGTCCACTTAAGTCGATATACATCCACCTACATCCATATACGTCCACTTACGTCCATACACATCCACCTACATCCATCCACGTCCATATACATCCATCTATGTCCACCTATGTAAATCCACATCCATATGCATCCATATACATCCATATATGTCCACCTACATCCATTTACCTCCACCTGCGTCCATGTACACCCACCTACATCCATATACGTTCTCCTACACCCATATACGTTCATATATGTCCACCTACGTCCATATACATCCACCTACATTCATATACGTTCATATATGTCTACCTACGTCCACCTACATCCACCTACGTCCACCTACATCCATATACATCCACTTACGTCCATATAAGGCCACCGACATCCACATACGTCCATCCATATACATCCACCTATGTCCATATACGTCCACCTACGTCCATATATGTTCAACTACATCCATATATGTCCACCTACATCCATATATGTCCACCTACGTCCATATACATTCGCCTACATCCATATACGCCCATATACATCCACCTACATCCATATACGTCCACCTACATCCATATACATCCACCTACGTCCATATATGTCCACCTACATCCATATATGTCCATATATGTCCACCTACATCTGTATACATTCGCCTACATCCATATACGCCCATATACATCCACCTACATCCATATACGTCCACCTACGTCCATATACATCCACCTATGTCCATATATGTCCACCTACATCCATATACGTCCACCTACATCCATATATGTCCACCTACATTCATATACGTCCACTTACATACATATACGTCCACCTACATCCATCCACGTCCATATACATCCACCTATGTCCATATACATCCACCTACGTCCATATACGTCCATTTTTTATTCTGTTTTTATTCTATGTTATTCTGTTTTTGTTCTATTTTATTCTGTTTTTATTCTATTTTTTCAGTGTTTATTCTATTTTTATTCAGTTTTTTTTTCTGTTTTTATTTTATTTTGTTATGTTTTTATTTTATCCAGTTGTTCCTCCAACAGCATGTAGAGGCAGAAATCCTCCCAGTCTGGATGTTCAGTAACAGGATAAAATAAATAAATGGACCTCCATAGTTTGTCCAGCAGAGGGAGGCACTTATTCCACAAAGTCAGGCTCTTTCACCACCTAGAATAGAATAGAATAGAATAGAATAGAATAGAATAGAATAGAATAGAATAGAATAGAACGTCATCATCCTTTCACTACATTGACTATTCAGCATCATCTTCTACATCAGTTAAAATAATAATTAAAAAAAAAAAAAAAAAAAACTATTGCAAATCCAATGGATCTGTACGGTGGCCCAGAGGTGCAACAGGCCAAAAAATTATCCACTAGACGAAAAAAATTATCTACTACAAGAAAAAAAAAGAGAACAGCCTAAAAAAATTATCCACTAGATGAAAAAAATGATCTACTACAAGATTAAAAAAGAGAACAGCCCAAAAAAATTATCCACTATAAGAAAAAAAAGAGAACAGCCTAAAAAAATTATCCACTAGATGAAAAAAATTATCTACTATAAGAAAAAAAAGAGAATAGCCCAAAAAAATTATGCACTATAAGAAAAAAAAGAGAAGAGCCTAAAAAAATTATCCACTAGATGAAAAAAATTATCTACTACAAGAAAAAAAAGAGAACAGACTAAAAAAATTATCCACTAGATGAAAAAAATTATCTACTACAAGAAAAAAAAAGAGAACAGCCCCAAAAAATTATCCACTATAAGAAAAAAAAAAAAGAGAACGGCTTAAAAAAAATGATCCACTACATGAAAAAAAATTATCTACTAAAAGAAAAAAAAGAGAACAGGCAAAAAAAATTATCCAGTACATGAAAAAAGTTATCTACTACAAGAAAAAAAAAGAGAACAGCCCAAAAAAATATCCACTATAAGAAAAAAAAAAAACATCATCCACCTTTTCAATTACGGGGGCGCTGTTTACCCGAAAGGTGTCTTGCTTTAAAATTAAGGCCACCACAAAAAATAAAAGGATAGGCTGAAAAATGTTAAGGCTTTCGGCTAATGTGGCTAATGCTAAGGAAGTACCCCACCGGAAGTGGAGGTCGTGCGCTAAAAAATAAAGTTATTTTAAAATATAGATATTTACATTAATATAGTTTGCAAAGCAGTTAAATGATTAAATACGGTTCCAGTGTCTGCTCAAGGTTAGGCATGGGCGTTAAATGGTTAAGGTTAGGGTTAGGGTATGGTTGGGGTTAGTTTTCAGTGGTAAATGGCCCTTGTGTGCACTGTGTGAAGGTTCGTTGCTAAGCTAATGCTAACGCGAAAAGTTGACGGCAACTTTGTGTTATTTTATTTTGAGAGGAGGAGAAGAGGAGCTTCCTGTGGAGCTCCACTATCATGGCATCGCCCATTTGTTTGCAGGTAGACCTCTCCTCCTCAACTCAAACGGAGTGTCTTCACTAACACTAGATCAAGAAGGACATTTTGTGGAGATAAAGATGTGTGCCGTGGTACCGCAGTGCCTCGGCACCTGGCAACAAGCTGAGCTGTGGTACTGAGCCGTGGTACGCGGTGCCGTGCTGGGGTACCTGGCACCGAGCTGCGGCACTGCGGTGCCACGGCAAGTGGTTGGCACCGAGCCGTGGTACCGCGGTACGTCGCGGCACCAGCCGAGGTGCCACGGCACCTCGCGGCATCAACCGTGGTGCCACGGCACCAGGTGTCGGTGCCGCAATATGCACTCGCTGTCTCTCAACAAATGGGCGATGCCATGATAGTGGAGCTCCACAGGAAGCTCCTCTTCTCCTCCTCTCAAAATAAAATAATTTTTGAACTTCTTGTAGCGAATATTCATCAAAAATTATATTGAATGTCAGGCAGTTGAACAATTCAACACTGTAATCACACAATTGTTTACTCGCACTGGTAGTTCACAAAGTTGCCGTCAACTTTTCGCGTTAGCATTAGCTTAGCAACGAACCTTCACACAGTGCACACAAGGGCCATTTACCACTGAAAACTAACCCCAACCATACCCTAACCCTAACCTTAACCATTTAACGCCCATGCCTAACCTTGAGCAGACACTGGAACCGTATTTAATCATTTAACTGCTTTGCAAACTATATTAATGTAAATATCTATATTTTAAAATAACTTTATTTTTTAGCGCACGACCTCCACTTCCGGTGGGGTACTTCCTTAGCATTAGCCACATTAGCCGAAAGCCTTAAAATTTTTCAGCCTATCCTTTTATTTTTTGTGGTGGCCTTAATTTTAAAGCAAGGCCCCTTTCGGGTAAACAGCGCCCCCATAATTGAAAAGGTGGATGATGTTTTTTTTTTCTTATAGTGGATATTTTTTTGGGCTGCTCTCTTTTTTCTTCTCATAGTAGATAATTTTTTTCACCTGTTCTTTTTTTTTTCTTATAGTGAATAATTTTTTGGGCTAGTAGATAATTTTTTTTGCCTGTTCTCTTTTTTTTTCTTTTAGTGGATAATTTTTTTGGCTGGTCTCTTTTCTTTCTTATAGGGGATTTTTTTTTCATCTAGTGGATCATTTTTTGAGGCTGTTCTCTTTTTTTTCTTATAGTGGATAATTTTTTTGGGCTGTTCTCTTTTTTTCTTGCTGTAGATAATTTTTTTGTCTAGTGGATAATTTTTTTAGGCTGTTCTCCCCTTTTTTTTCCTTATAGTGGATAATTTTTTGGGGCTGTTCTCTTTTTTTTTTTTCTTGTAGTAGATAATTTTTTTCATCTCGTGGATAATTTTTTTAGGCTGTTCTCTTTTTTTTCTTGTAGTAGATAATTTTTTTTCCGTCTAGTGGATAATTTTTTGGCCTGTTGCACCTCTGGGCCACCGTAGGATCTGAGGTTTGTCTCTAAATAATAGTAATAATAATAATAATAATAATAATAATAATAATAATAATAATAATAATAATAATAATGTTTTATTATATATAATTATATAATAATTATAATAATAATAATAATAATAATTATTATTATTATTATTATTATTATTATTATTATTATTATTATTATTATCATCTGCCTCTGTTTAATCTGATGGTTTTTGTACAAACTGCTGATTTCTTCACTTTTCTCAAAGGTTGTTGTTTGAGGTGAACTGAACCTCCTGTTTATATGACCTTTGACCTCCTCTGACCTCCTCTGTGCTTTGAATAATATCATCACATTCTATCACGTGTTGTGTTTGTTGAAGTTGTCACTGTCATTGAACTCTGACCTTTGTCTTTATGTTTTACTGTGTTTGTTTATGTGTACGCTGTGTACTGTATGAGTACTGTGTGTACTGTATGAGTACTGTATGTGTACTCTTTTTACTGTATGAGTACTGTGCATACTGTATGAGTAGTGTATGTGTACTCTGTGTACTGTATGAGTATTGTATGTGTACTCTGTAGTGTATGAGTACTCTGCGTACTGTATGTGTACTGTATGAGTACTGTGTGTACTGTATGAGTACTGTATGGGTACTCTGTGTACTGTATGAGTACTGTATGTGTACTCTGTGTACTGTATTAGTACCGTGTGTGTACTGCATGTGTACTCTGTGTACTGTATTAGTACTGTGTGTATACTGTATGTGTACTCTGTGTACTGTATGAGTACTATATGTGTACTCTGTGTACTGTATGAGTACTGTGTGTACTGTATGAGTATTGCATGTGTACTCTGTGTACTGTATTAGTACTCTGTGTGTGCTGTATGTGTACTCTGTGTATTGTATGAGTACTGTATGAGTACTGTGTGTACTGTATGTGTACTGTATGTGTACTCTGTGTACTGTATGAGTACTGTATGTGTACTCTGTGTACTGTATGAGCACTGTATGTGTACTAGTTAATAATCTTTGACGTATTCTTTTTCTTTTGTTTGATGGTTAAACTGTTTTTCCCACAGTAATAATCTGTCGTTCTGAGCACTTTTGTGTACTTTTGTGTGTTCTTGTGTACATGTGAGCACATGTGTGTATATGTCTTTGTCTTCAGTGTTAGTCCTGGTTCCAGTGGGTTCTCCGTGAGTCCTGGTTCTATGTGGTGACCCCTGACGCTGTGCTGGACTCATGGACTCAGCGGTGAACCTGCTGTGGTTGAAAAAACAGACGTGTTGACTCAGCTGTCGACGTTCAGAGGAGGCAAAACACAACCAGGAACATGTATGACATAAATACAGAGGACGGGGACGGTGTCCATAGAGGAAAAGGACAGTGTCCATGTAAATGGGGATGGTGTCGGACGGGGATATGTCTGTGGAGGAAGGGGACAGTCTGCTGGGGTCGAACCCTCATTGAATGTTTCTGACTCTTCCCTTATTCCAGACTCCGCCCCTATCCCAGGCTCCACCCCTATCCCTGTGCTCTTGGAGCCTGTGTCAGCTGTTGTTTCTGTTGTTGATGCATAAACATGGCGTCGCTGACTGTGGAACCTGATGAATCCACTGTTCAGTGACCTTTAACCAAAACCTGCTTCATCCTGTTCAAACTGTCAGTGACTCTAAACTGACTCTAAACTGATTCTAAACCAGTGGTGATCTCTCAAAGACTCCAAGGGAAGCTTGGCTTCCCCTAAAAATTACGAAAATTAAATAGTTAAATATGTACAGTTGTGTTGACATTTCATTGGCTACAAATGTGTTAGAATATGTTCATCTCAAGGATGAGTCTGTTCAGAATCAGCTTTATCACAAATCAGCAGACTCGATGTTGTTCACTTCTCATCCATTCCCGTTACGATCCCATACGATCTCTGCTCAGTGCATTTGCCCGTAGACACCCGGTGTCCATGGACTTTAACGGGACTGAGTGGAACAGTTTTTTTCATTGCCTCAAAACTGGACGGTAATTGGATAAATGCCACGATGCCTGGCGTCTCCGGGGGTGAATGGAGTTGTGGGCGGAGCTTGGCCGTGCTGAACGCCTGGCTTCCACGTGCTGATTGGAGGATCAGTCAAAAGGCTGAATCCCGTTTGATTGACAGCCCTTTTCAGATCTACTCCTTTACTTGACAGTTCAGTTTAATACTGTCGCGCATTCTGCTGTGAAATCGAGAGAGAAACTACTACGAAATTACTTGTTCATTTCTTGCACTATAAATAAAACACACTCATTGTACTTCCTTATTTCAATTGAACATAATTTCAGCGTTTTCTTGTTTACTTGGTATGATAAGGTCACTGACCATTTTCTTAAAAAAGAACGGAGGGCCGAATTTATGTTTAAATAACCTGACCTTTTTTTTTTTTTGATGTGAGCTGACAATTAGCTTCCCCTCTCTGAAAGACGAGCAGCCACCACTGCTCTAAACTGACTCTAAACTGACTCTAAACTGGTGGAATTTAAAGTTTAAGACCAACCAGTGCAAATCCACCGATCGGCCTTGGTGGAGGTCTGCGCTCTCCAAGTGCTTCTACTTTAACCCTTTATTTATCCCTTTATTTAACTCTTTACTTATCCCTTTATTTAACCCTTTATTAAACCCTTTAATTATCCCGTTATTTAAGCCTTTATTAAACCCTTTACTTATCCCTTTATTTAACCCTTTATTTAACCCTTTATTTATCTCTTTATTTAACCCTTTATTAAACCCTTTATTTATCTCTTTAGTTGACCCTTTATTAAACCCTTTATTTATCCCTTTATTTTTCTTTTATTTAACCCTTTATTAAGCCCTTTATTTATCTCCTTATTTAACCCTTTCCCTTTATTTATCTCTTTATTTAACCCTTCATTTATCCCTTTATTTATCCCTTTATTCAACCTTTTATTTATCTCTTTATTTAACCCTTCATTTATCCCTTTATTTAACCCTTTATGTATCCCTTTATTAAACCTTTTATTTAACCCTTTATTTTTCGCTCTATTTGACCCTTTATTCAACCCTTTATTTATCTCTTAACTTATCCCTTTATTAAACCCTTTATTTATCCCTTTTTTATCCCTTTATTTAACCCTTTATTTATCTCCTATTTAACCCTTTATTAAACCCTTTATTTATCCCTTTATTAACCCCTTTATTCAACCCTTTATTTATCTCTTTATTTAACCCTTTATTAAACCCTTTATTTATCTCCTTATTTAACCCTTTATTAAACCCTTTATTAAACCCTTTTTTTTATCCCTTTATTAACCCCTTTATTCAACCTTTTATTTATCTCTTTATTTAACCCGTCATCTATCCCTTTATTTAACCCTTTATTTATCCCTTCATTAAACCCTTTATTTATCCCTTTATTTAAGGCCAGGGGAACCTCTTCATGGTCTTCATTCAGATCTGGACCTGTCAGTCTGGTGATGTGTTCAGGGTCCATATGCAGCTCCATCTGGTCTGCTGTGTGTTTTGTGTGTGTTTTGTGTGTCTGTCATCACCGTTGAGTGTCAGATTATTGTATTATCACCTCCTGCTCTGGATCAACTGTCAGACTGAAACTGTCAACAGTAAAAATAGGCACAGGTGACAACAGTCATATGACCTGACATAGTTGAACACATATGGACACAGTGGTCCAGAAGACTGACACACAGACAGACAGATGGACACTCAGACAGACAGACAGACAGATGGACACATAGATGGACAGACAGACAGGTGGACACACAGACAGGTGGACACACACACACACACACACACACACACACAGACACACAGACACACAGATACACAGACAGACAGACACACAGACCCACAGAAAGACACAGACACACAGACAGACACAGACAGACACAGACACACAGACAGGTGACTGTCCTGTGCGTTTCCAGGACATTTCAGGGTTAAAGTTGTTGAATCCAGTTGATGTGACGCTGAGATGTTATTGTTTGAACTCCACTGAACGGAGGCTGGTGTTGATGGAATAACAGCGTCCATCATGTGAAGGTGAAAACACATGTTTCCATCATAAACACAGAGGAGGAGCCTGAAGCGTAGAACCAGGTCAAATAGATCAGACAGCCTCCAATGGACACAGTGTCCTGGACCTTCAGCCTCTGCACCTGGACCAGCTGCTCAGGTAAGGACTCAACAAGGTGTGTGCAGGGGGGGGGACAAAAGGACCACATGGACCTGAGGCCACGTCACAGACCAGGACCAGGACCAGAACCAGAACCAGGACCAGGACCAGGACTAGGACCAGCCCAGACCCTGGTCTGAATGGGATCGGAGGTGGAAGTCAACACATTTTAGTCCTGTTGATTTCATTTGTAACTTAAAAAAGCAGATTTTTTAAAATTGTAAATTCATGGAATTATGTGGATTATAATAATGAACCCTAAGAAGAAGAAGAAGGAGAAAAAGAAGAAGAAAAAAAGAAGAAAAAGAAGAAAGAATGAATAAGAAAATGAAAAAGAAGAAAAAGGAGAAAAAAAGAAGAAGAAAAAAAGAAGAAGAAAAAGAAGAAGAGGAAGTTTCTTGGTGACCTTGGTTACTGACCGTCTGACCTTCAGACTGAGGTCACAGATGAAAAACCCTAAAGAACAGGATCCAGCGTCTCCTCAGTATTATTGAATGTCCATGTGAAGATCAAACTAATGTGAGACTGGATCCAGTTTAAGGTTTTGGACCAATACAAACATCCACATGAAGAATGAAGAGTTGTCTCTGATTTGAAAAATACTGAGACAGTTTTAAGCACTGGTCCAACCCAGAGAAGAGGCTGAGAACATGTAGAGAATGAACCTCCACGAGGAACTGAAGAACCAAAGAACTGAGGAACTGAGGAAACAAGGTCAAATGGAGGATACATGACCTTCAATCACAGATTCAGGAGGTGGAAACATCCAAGAAAGAAAGACAGACAGACAGACAGACAGACAGATGGAAAGACAGACAGACAGACAGACAGATGGAAAGACAGACAGACAGACAGACAGAAAGACAGATGGAAAGATAGACGGACAGATGGAGGGGGTTGTGGGTCTGAATCCTGGTTTATTTGTTCTTCTTCGTGCTCTTGTTTCTCTAAAACCTGCTGCGTTTAAACCTGATCTGATGTTTACTCTGAAAACACCCATGATGCATCCTGCTGCTGAGACGTTGACCTCTGACCTCTGGACCCACTGAGTCCTGTGTGCAAATGTGGTCCACTGATAGTGTCCTGGGTGGTCTGACTAAGCCTGCCCCTGACCCCATTCCTAACCCTGACCTGTGTCTGTGTCTCTAGTGGACCATGGGTTCCGGTTCCATCTGCGTTTGGACTCTGATCACAGGTAAGACACACACATGCATCAGCAGAACCTTCAGGTGTCCAACATACGGCCCGTGGACCACAATCAGATGCCACAGGGCTCCCATCCAGTCCAGGGTCCAGGATGTTCTGGTTCCACATCCAGCCCAGTTTGAACGGGTCGGACCAGAACAGTAAGAGCAGAAGAACTATAAATAATCACAACTTCAGTGATTCTATTTACTGTGAGGTATTCCAAAAGTACAAGTACAGGATGAAACGTTCACCTTTAACAATGATCACGAAAAGATGGAAAACATGAAACAGATTCAGTGGAATTGGACCAGTGTTCTGTGTATTTGCGGACCCACTGTCAGTTCTACTGTACATGTGGAAATGATCGACTGAGGCTGAATACGGATCAGTTTACACCAGTGTGGGTCAAACTGGGGGGGGGGGGGGGTTCTGGGGGGGTGGAGTCTTCCCAGGGGGATCACGGGATCACTCCTGGGTGTTTTTTGTTCTTCAGGTTGGAACATGTATCAGGTGGAACTAATGTTTGATGGTTGGAGCATCCTGGACTCATTTTGTGGACGGACACCAAACAATCTGTTACCATGGTGATCTGTCACTAGACTAGACAAAGAGTTTAGGTTTGGACAGTGGACAAGGACTGGACTGGAAAAAACACATGGACACAAAGGTTTGTGTTTTGGACCACTTTGGACAGTTTGGACTTGAATGTTCTCAGGTGTCCAATGGAAACGGGCTCATGGACCCAATGATCATCACATGATCATCTGTGGAACCAACATGTGTTTGTTGGTCTAAAAAAAGGAACTGTATTGTCAGAGTTGGAGATAATTGCACATTTCCTTTTTTTATTTGGACAAATATTGTCTCGGAGCAGTCTGGTTGAGTTTATTTGTATTATTCAAGCAAAAAATTTAAGTTATTTTTAATTAGAAAAAAAATTATTTAAGGAAAAGAAAAAAGTTTTGATATAATATTGATGTTTTAGTCAATAACAGTTAGAATTGGATGACTGGTACAGTGGAGGTTTATGGTCCAAAGGGGGACTGGAGGTCTGGAGGTTTATGGTCCTCCAAAGGGAGGACTGGAGATTTATGATCCCCCAAAGAGGGGACTGGAGGTTGATGGTCCTTCAAAAGGGGGGGGGGGGGCACTGGGTTAAATCAGATTTTTTGGTCTTAGTTTCTTGTTCATGTGTTTCCTGTTTTTGTTTAAATACGTTCTAAACATGTTCATGGTGCAGATGAAGGTCTTGGTTCTGATCCAAACTGTGTGTTTTCATTCTTTCCAGGTGATTCTGTTTGTATTTGTGTGTTCATGTTGGTCTGAATGGACCTGAACTACAGCTGTTGTTTCTATCTGGTTTGACTGTGGAGGTTCAGGGTCGATCCTCACTAATCTGAACGTGTGTTTGTGTTTTGGTTCCAGTTCTTCTTTCTCTTCTGGTGGAAACTGAAGCCAGTGAGTCCACTCTGAACCTGTTCATCTATAAAAGCCTCTAACATGCGTCTGTACATGATTGTCACTCACTTCTTGTCTTTTTCTTCTTCTTCTGTCCTGCTCCTCTTGCAGATCCCTTCTATTACAGTAAGTCCAGCTCCGTTCTGCTCATACACTCCTTTTTTTTCCCATGATGCCACGGTGCTGAGGCCTGCCTTGTCTTCCAGACTATGAGCGTCTTCGTATCGGAGGGCTGGTCCTCGCTGGTCTGCTGGTGTCTGGAGGAGTTGGAGTCATAGTGTGTGAGTCAAACGCACCAGAACCAGCAGAACCAGAACCTGACTGGGTTCTTCTGGGTTCCTCTGGGTTTTTATGAAACATTCGATGCTTTTTCTTTCAAATGCTCCAACTTTTCTATTTCCTGTTTCAGATCACAAGTGTCACAGGGTGCCAAAGTAAGACCTGGTTCCTCTGTCATTCCTTAAATTCTTTGACTTCACCCTCCTGTGTTTGTCCTGTGACCTCCCCCTGCTGCCATATTAACACCTGCCCCCCCCCATTAGGAAAGCAGATGAAGACAGTGAAATCTGAGCAGAGGACCAACCGGTTCCATCAGGAAGAGGAGGGGACACCATGAGGGGGCGGGGCTAACCTGTTCAGACCTGCACACCAGGACCAGGATGGAGACCAGTTCAGTCAACCCCCACCCGCCCCGCGCCCCTCCAACACACACACGCGCGCGCGCGCACACACACACACACACACACACACACACCTATATCAGGTCTACATGTCCATTAATATGCGTTAATGTGTATTTTATTGCGCCATAAACTGTGTCATGTTTCAGTTAAAAAAAACAATAAGGATCAAAACAGTAAAAACGAATTAAATAAATGAAATTAATGAATTGAATAAGTGAAATGAACTAAATGAACTCAATAAAACCATGTTTTTGGACCCACTTTGGTTCTGGTTTGTTTGGTTTTTTTTAGTCTTTTTAGTTTCGGTTCTTCACTTCACAGATGATTTGATGCTTTTTTTTCCTCTTTTTTCTCTGGTTTTCTTTCTCTGTCCGGGTTCTCGGGCCTCTTCCATCCCATAATGTCACTAAACGCGTCCTCGCTCCTCCTCCTGGTCTCGGCCTGATCCAGGATCCGTTTCCACGCCCTGTTCATCCTCCCGGACGGAGCCGCTCTGGTCCTGGATCAGGTCTAGACCCGGGCTTAGACTCGGCCCCTGTAAAACCGAGCCGACCTGTTGAACGCGTCATTGCGCAGGGTGTTGGCGCACAAAGCGGACGTGTTCAGACCTGCTCTAGTCCGGATCCTGGTCCCGGTCTCTGCTGGACTCCGTCCCGGTAAGTGGCTTTAAACATCTGAGGTTTAACCACGGAACCGGATACGAACCGGACCCCTCTGGTCCTGAACGCCTTCAAAGTTTGGTTCAGTTTTAAAGATGCGGAGAAAAAAACGCAGAAAAAGACTCAGATTTTAACGAACTTTGATTCAATAATTTTGTCAGTGAGTGTAAAACTCAGACGGAAACGGAACCACGTGATGTTCGGTAGAAAAGTCTGTAAATTCTAAACCTGTCCACAGATTCGGTCCAGACCTCATCCGTCCCCGTGCGCTCCGGCACGGTGCGGCACGGCATGGCACGGCGCGCGCCCAGGGCTCCGCTCACGCGCTTTCAAGTATTTATCAAACAAACAAACAAACAAACAAACAGGAGGTTGTTACTGACCCGGATCTGAGTCAGACAAATAAAAACCTGAATTCGTGGCTTTATTTCAGTCGAGGTTCGGTCCAACGGCTGGTTCGCGGACCGGAGGCGGACGGTGGACGGTTAGTTTTGGTCCGTGTGTTTTTGACTGATGGTCATCACGTGATCAACTGGATCCTGTTAATGCCAGGGTTATCGACCAACTCAATATGTTACATGTCATGAGATAACTTTTGTTATGATTTGGCGTGATTGATTGATGAGATATACTGATCCAGTGGATCTGTGTGGATGGGTCTGATGGTTCTGTTTGGTTTCATCAGCTGTTCAGAACAAACCTCGGATTCACATCAGGCATTGAACACAACACAAACATCCTCCAGTTCATCTCACATGTGAAGAACCTCATGGTCTGATCTGAGTTTTTTCTGATCCAATAAACAAACAGCGTGGATAGTTTGACACAGTGGATTTTGTATTTACAGTTGGACAGAGTCTGTGTTCAGTTTGATCAGTGTTTACAGATATTTAGTTCAGGTCCTGTAGGAGCACAAATGGGAACGTTTCCTCCCTTTATTCAACCGCTGTTACCATGATAACATTCAGCTAAACTAACCAGTGGCACCAAATAAGGAAAAAGAGGAAAATATTATCAAACACCGAGGTCACGAAGGGTGAGTTGATCTGTTTTTATCACCAACATGTGAAAAACAGTCACTGAATGAATGTGTTTTTACATCTGTGAATCTGAACGCATTCGAAGTGTTCCATGTGTTTGTTCACAGTGCATCAAATACCTCATACTGAGGGTTTGGGGTAGGGTTAGGAGTAGGGGTAGGGGTTAGGGTCACGTGAACCTTGGTTTTGCTGTAAATAAACATGTGATCAGATGATGTTAAATAACACAGTAAAGGTCCAGAACGTGTATCAGAACAAACATGATGTACGACGCTATCATGAGGTCAGTCAGTGATTGTAAACATAATAATTAAGTCTGAGTGGAGCAGTGTTGATTCTGTTAAAAATGGGAAAGGACCCGTGGGTTCCACCACCAAGGGTCCAAACCCTGTTAAAGCTCCTGACAAACCAGGTCTGACGGGTCCACGTGGTTCTGATGGACCATTGTGGAATGTTTGAGCTGCAGCAGCTGTGTGTGTGTGTGTGTGTGTGTGTGCGCGTGCGTGCGTGCGTGCGTGTGTGTGTGTGAAGGGCGCTGATAAGGACGGTGCTGATAACGGGTCGAATGGGAACCAAGGACAGAACAGACCAAAGAACCTGAGTGTGGATCTAAGTGGTTCTGAAGAACAGGTGTTTGATGAAAGTCCAGTTGAAGGTCAATGATCTGTGATGTTTATTTATGATGAACTGTCGGAGTTGGTCCGATCATCTGATACAGGAACATGTGGTTTGGGTCTACATGAATGTGATGGTTCTGGTTGAATCTGGGTCAATACCAGGTGTGACGTCAGCATTTGAATGGACGGTTCTGTTGAGGATGATCGATATGGATCCAACTCTTCTCCCATGTTGGTTCAGGTCCTGAATGGGTTTGAGCCTCATGAGTCTGAGTCCAACATGGACGTTCCACAGCCGTGACTTTGTCTTTGAGTCACATTCACCTTTGGTCACATGACCTGGTCTTAAAAAAGCCGCTGTGAGCGAGGGAAGTGTCCGACAGAGACAGAGGGACAGACAAATAAATTTAGAAACCTCCAGCAGAACACATTGATTTTCTGTGGACGTGAGTGTGACCTTCAGTAACCCCTGCACCGGCCGTGAGGCATTCAGGGGTAACACAAAGCGTGGGATATAAGAGTGAGTCTCAGCAGGAGTCAATGTGATGCGTTTATGGAAGGAGGTGGAGGAGGAGGAGGGAGGGGAAGGAGGAGAAAGAGGAGGAGAAGGAGGAAGAGGGCGGAGGAGGAGGAGCATTCAGACACAGTGTAGTTACTCTGTGAGTCAGAGCTGGTGAATGCTCCACACCCACCCCTCCTCCTCCTCCTCCCTCCCTCCCTGTTTCCCAACCGCACCCTCCCCTGGTGCTCCCACCCCCACCCCCACCCCGTTTCCCAACCACACCCTCCCCCCTGGCGCTCCTCTCTCTCTGCGTTCTCAATCTGATCTCTTGTTTCTCCTCCTAATGGATACAACTCTTCTGTTTCATGTTTGGATGTTTTTACACATTTGACCTGTGTTTTCTCTGTTTCCTGTGCAAATTCATGACTGTAACGCCTCCGTTAAAGTTCACAACATTTACTGTTTGACTTTATGGATCAAATCCAACCTCAACTACATCAGGTGACATTTAGCTGAAACAGGTTTTTTTTTTAACCCATTTTTGAATCTAATGAATGATAGGAGCAGGTTTTAGTCCTATTTACTTCTATCATCATCATCATCATCAGGAAGAGCAGAGAGGAGGACAGACAGGAGGAGGACAGACTGGAGCAGAGAGGACTGTGATACTGTTTTTATTCAGTTTTATCTCAGGTTTTGTTTTTTTTGTTTTTTTTTAAGTGTGTTTATGTAGACGTTGTGGTTGTAATGATCCAGATTCTGCAGGTCCAGGTGTGTGTCCTGGGTCTGCGGGTCCAAGTTTGTGTCCTGGGTCTGCAGGCCCAGGTGTGTGTCCTGGGTTTGCAGGTCCAGGTGTGTGTCCTGTGTCTGCAGGTCCAGGTGTGCGTCCTGGGTCAGCAAGTCCAGGTGTTTGTCCTGGGGCTTGAAGGCAGTTCTGATTTGGTTCTGTTTGGTTCTGGTGTGGTTCTGTTAGTTCCCATGGGTTGAGGGTTTGTGTGGAAGATGTGACCTACAATGGAATCCACTGCTGCTAATTTAAGACTCAACTCTGCTGCTGAGAATAGGCAGCTGTCATTGTGGAGGAGGAACAGTGGGGGTGGTGGTCAGTGGTGGGCGGGGCTTCACAAAATAGAAACAGGGTCAAAGTCCAACGTTACACCAGCGACTCAGCCAGAGGAGTCTGACACTGACAGAACGCTGAGGAGTAACTGACGGAACAGAAGGATCAATCAGTCCAATTGTATTTATATAGCATCACATCATAACAAACATTATCTGATGACAGACAGGAGGAGGAGCAGAGAGCAGGACAGACAGGAGGTAGGAGACAAGAGGAAGGACACAGGAGGTAGGAGACAGGAGGTATGAAAACAGGAGGTAGGACACAGGAGGTAAGAAAACGGGAGGTAGGACACAGGAGGTAGGACACGGGAGGTAGGACACAGGAGGTAGGAGACGGGAGGTAGGAGACGGGAGGAAGGACACAGGAGGTAGGAAACAGGAGGTAGGACACAGGAGGTAGGACACGGGAGGTAGGAGACGGTAGGTAGTGTCTCCTGGTGGAGGTGTTAATGGAGTGGATTCAGGATTAATATCATGTGAAAGAACAGAGACATGAATGAGTCCAACTGTAGAGACCAAGGAATAAAAGGACACTTGAGGCGAGGTGGAGGGTTTTTAAGGACACACAGAAAGGATTAACGAGCAAAGAAAAAGAGGCAAGGACGAACCCAAATGTGGACAGAGACACAGAGGACTGAAGAGACAACAGGCATCCAATCAAAGTCCATTAAGACGTAATTGAGTTTTAAAACAGCGGAGACACAAAGAAAACAGACACAGGACGATGGAGACGCAACAGAACAGTTTATCTGGGACCAGTGGACGAACGGACCAGTGGACAAATGGACCAGTGGACAACACTCTGTGGGAAATCTGCACCAATGGAAACTGTTTAACACCAAACCAGTACAGAACGGATAAACTGAACTCAGACCGTGAATAAAATAAAGGAAAAGATCTACTTTTACAGATAAGAAAAACATGACACAATGAATCTGAATCTGGTCTGAATCTGGTATTAAAGTGCTGTTGAAACCTGCTTGGCTTTTGTTGATCTCTAAACCTGCCGAGGTTCTTTGTCCTTGTGTCTGAACGCAATGATCTGAAGCCCTGCCCCCTCCATTTTCTGACTCCGCCTTATGCAAACATTGATTTTACTATGAAAACCTCAGATATGATCAGGGAGGGGTCATGTAGGCTCCGTTTGTTTACTCACCTTGTCTTTCAGCCTGGTTTCGTAGTTTGTCCTGTTTCGTCCTCTGTCTCTGTTACACCCCCCCACACACACCACCACCGCCACCACCCTCCCTCCCTGAGTCTTTATCTGGAGGTGAACTGGGCTCTAGTGGCGTTGGCGTGGTTCCATCCTCTGCATTCCCCGGCCTCGCCTGGCGTTGCCATAGAGAGGAACCAGAGAAGCATCCTCGTCCTGCTCGTCCTTTTCTCTGTCCAACATTCGTCCAAATACCAGCTTGGTGTCCTCGAGACCTAAAGGTTACACTGGTTTTACTGCAGGACAAGTTCATGTGTAACATCTTAACACACAACCTGCACTATTCAGCCAGTACCTATCCAGAATTTAGCCTGTACCTATCCAGTATTTATCCAGTACTAATCCAGTATTTATCCAGTACTAATCCAGTATTTATCTAGTACCCATCCAGTATTTATCCAGTACCCATTTGGTATTTATCCAGTACTGAGCCAGTATTCATCCAGTATTTATCCAGTACCCATCCAGTATTTAGCCACTACTGATCCAGTATTCATCCAGTATTTATTCAGTACACACCCGGTATGTATCTAGCATTTATCCAGTACCTATCCAATATTTATCCAGTACTCATCCAGTATTTATCTAGTACCTAGCTTATATTTATTGTCTTGTATTTATCCAGTACTCACCCAATATTTATCCAGTACCTGGCTTATATATATATATATATATATATATATATATATGGTCTTGTATTTATCCAGTACCCAATCTGTATTTATCCCATATTCATCCAGTATTCATCCTGTTTCATTCTGCTTTCATCCTGACTACTGATGAACTTTTTTGTAACAAAAACTATAGATAAAATGTTGAAGAAAACAAAACAGAACGAGAGACCAGAGGTGGTGTTGTGGATGCAAACTTTTTCATTGCAGGTTCAGGCGTGTGTAATTTGACTGAATATTTCCATACATGTGTTTAATATCCTCTGTTGTGTGTCGTCGTTGTTGTCGGGCTGTGTTTGCTTTGGCTCTAAGTGGAAAAGTCCAGTTAGTGGAAAATCACTGCAGTGTCTCCACCCATTCCCTGAACACAGCAACAGAACACGTATGGAAGAACATGCAAACATGACACATAATAAACCATGGCATCAGAGACACCGAGGTGTTGAAATGTCTGAAACCTATAACATGCACAGTGTCCTCACCCAAACACCCACAAACAGGTTAGAATTGTTAATTTTTAATGTAATAAAAACAAAAAACAAACTTTAACACAGACTAAACAAAAACCCAATTATCTTCATAGAGTCATCATTCATTGTTGCTCAAAGTCAACCCAGAGTTGAACAACCTGAGAAAATAAACCTTATAGTTCCATTTATGTATTATGATGGCGTATTAGCGCCACATAAGAAAATAAAAACAGGTGTCACCACAAGAATAGTTGTAAAATATCAAGATAAAACCCATAATTTTACGAGAATAAAGCCATAATATTATGAGAATAAAGTCCTAATTTAGCCCCGCCCACCAAATAATGAGCCTATTAGCCCCACCCACCATCAACTCATTAGCATTAGTCGTCCGCTCCAACAGAAGTTAAAGTTGATGCTTCGTTTGTTGCGTTCGCTGTAACTGGAAACTGTTATCAACAAGGATTATGGTTTATGATTTATAAATGAGGACTTTTTATCACACTATTGAGAATTTATTTTCAAAATATTACAACTTACATCTCTCTTTTTGTATTCAACTTTATTCTCATAAAATTACAGGTTTTATCTTGATATTTTGTGTCTTTATTGCTGTAGTTACAGGTGTTTTTATTTTCTTATGTGTCCCGTATACTCCGTCGTACTATATAGAATACAGAAAAAAAGTAAAACTAAATAATAAAATGATGACTGAGGCAGTGTTGTGACTCTTCCTGCACATTTACTGAAGTCCCTCCAGATTAAATCAGACTCTTTATTATTATATAATTTAGAAAACATGAACTCAAATGATGCATTCCAGGACTGTGGAAATTATTAAATTCAGATAAATACATGCTTTATTTATGGTAATGGTGTATTTTTATGTTAATATGAGTGTTTAACACTCAAAATAACATGAAGTGAATAAAGGTGTTTTATTGTATTAATGCTCAGTTACTTAGAAATACTGGGCTTTTATTGTGAAAGGTGCAGATCATGAAAAACCAGTCAGTCAAAGAACTTAGAGCAAAGAGTTTAATGGGAAATAAATCAAATAAAGTCAAAACTACATCTCAAATTACACTCAACGCGCCTCAAATGTCTTAGATTTAATGGGTTGGAAGATGTGGAGAAATCGACGTTAGAGAATAAACATGTGTCATTAACCCAGGAAGTAGAAGAACATTACATCAGAGAGCAGAACCAGGAACAGAACCAGGACCGGGACCATCAGTAACCACCTCATCAGCAGCAGCTTTTATTGTCAGAACTGAAAACTAAGTGGACTGAGCTGATGGGGTGAGGTGGGCGTGGTCCTCCATCCCATCATCAGATGAGGTTTCAGTGTGTGGGTCTGACCACTCTGCGCCTCTGAGGCACACGATCACATTTCCCTGAGAGAGGAGAAGGATGGAAGGAGAGGAGCATCCATGTGTTCGACTGCTTTTACTGACCATCATTAAACACAGCATCAGGACCGTAACATCTGGAACATGTAATCAGATTACTGCTGTCAGCTAACCTGATTTCGTCCATTAGTGCTAAAGTCCTGTTGACACGCGTCTCTTTTCCATCATCCATCTGTGCTAAACTTTCCCCATATTTCCTAAATGTGTTCAAAACAGAAGTGTGTAATGTTGGTTTTTCCATTCAATCCTAAATGTGCTGATTAGTTTCTTTCTTCTGGTAGATGTCAGTAGAAGTCCTTCCATAAATATGAACATAAATCTGTGTTGTTTGGAATCTAGAATGCTGGTTCCCCCTCTATCTCCTACGAAATTCTAAACTGATGTGGTTTCCTGGTGTGTCCACACATACCCACACGTTTAGATTCAACTCTTCTTCTCTTGTTCTAACATCCATCAACATCTGTTTGTTTTGGTCATGTGACTCTAGTTGGACTCAAAGGTCTTTCCATTACAGTTTTTGTGTCATATACCAATTTAACTACGAAAAACCGCCTGTAACAACAACAGCAACTATTCAGAGAAAAACTAGAGTTTGGGTCAAACTGTCATTTTTCCATTAGACACATTTCTATGTGCAGTTAAATTTGAGGGTCAGTAGTTGGTGTGTGTTCACATGTGAATATGAAGTTATGATTAGATGGACTCAA